>NW_011500585.1:0-27232 GCF_000495115.2 Populus euphratica
AAACTAAATATAGAAGTAAATTCACACTGGCTCTAAGATCAAGTAAGGCTCTTTTAATTTTATGTTCTCCAATAAAGCAAGAAATTGTAATACAACCAGGGTCTTTATATTTCAATGCATTATTGTTCTGAAGAATGACACTTACTTGTTCGACTAAAAAGGCTTTCTTTTTCACATTCAGTTTCCTCTTCACAATACATAGGTCTTTCAAAAATTTAGCATAGGCAGGAACCTGTTTAATAGCATCCAGCAAAGGTATATTGATTCTTACCTATTTGAAAGTTTCAAAGATTTTAGAGTTGTGATTGACTTTTCTTTGTTTGGTCATGGCTTAAGGAAATGGAAATGCTGGTAGGGAATCAGTCTTTTCTTTGTAAATTTCAGATTCAACCCCTTCTTTACCCTTACAGATTGACTCATCATCTTTCTCACATGGTTCAAGAGTGGGTTTTTCAATAACCTTACCACTGTGAAGAGTAGTGACTGATTTGACTTGATCCATGTGTTGGCTTCCGGAACTACTTACATTTGCATTGTATGACCCATTGGGATTTTGTTGTGGTTGAGATGTAAACTTACCTTTCTCTTGAACACTGAGAGCAGATGTCAATTTTACAAGAGTATCTTTAAAATCTATCATGTTTTGAGCAAGTTGAGTATTGATTGTCTCTTGCTTTTCAATGAATGCATGCAATGTTTCCTCAAGATTTCTTCTACAAGGTGGAGCATAAGGAGGTGCATATCTATGAGAATTTTAGAAATTGTGGTATGCTTAAAATAGTGGTTGTTATTATCACTCTTCCAATTGAAATTTGGGTTGATTTCTCCAACCAGGGTTGTATGTTTATGAATATGGGTTGTGGTTAGCCTTTTAGAAATTATTTAAAGCATGGGCTTGTTCATGGAGACATTTCTTAAAAGAAGGCAAGGTTGGACAATTATTGGTTATTGGTTGAGTGTTCATTTGTTTCATATATTTGACACATAATGTTTTCAACAGATTTTAATTAACCACTCTTTTTCAATTCTAGTGCCTCAACTTTTGTAGCTAAAGATGCAAACTTGGCTTGCAGGTCATGATCTTCTCTAATGTTGTACATACCTCCGCTAGATGTATGAGGTTGAGTTTTACTCGGTGCCTCATAAGTACCCGTAGTGTCTCAATTTTGAGCATTTTCAGCTAACAAGTCTAAGTACTCCATTGCTTCATCAGGGTCTTTATCTTTAGAATTTCCATTGCACATTAATTCAATTATTTTTCTATCTCTAGGTGTTAACCCTTCATAAAATATGAAACCAATCTCCATGTTTCAAAACCATGATGAGGGCAAGTATTAAGCAAGTCTCAATAACTATCCCAACATTGGTAAAATGTTTATCCTGGTTTTTGAGTGAAAGGGGTGATTTGTCTTTTGAAAGAGTTTGTTTTGTGAGATGGGAAAAACTTCTTTAAAAACTGTTATTGCATTTCATCCTAAGCACGAATGGATCCTTGTCTCAAATTTTGTAGCCATGTTTTAGCTTTATCTTTTAATGAAAAAGGAAAAAGCTTTAATCTGATGGTGTTCATGCTATAATTTGAATCATTATATGTGTTACAAACCTCCTTAAATTCCCTTAAATGCAAATATGGATTTTCAAAATCTAAGCCATGAAAAGAAGGTAACAGTTGAATAATGTCCGGCTTAAAATTAAAATGAGATGCATTAGGAGGAACAACTATGCATGATGGTGCACTTGTTCTTGTGGGATTCATGTGGTCTCTAAGTATTCTAGCATGGTTATTTTCATTATTCTCATTATGAAGTGATTGATTATTTTCTTCGGCCATATTTTCTGAAAATGATGAGGATACCCTATAAAGTCTACCACTTAATGTACGTGACCACGCTCTCATGCGACAGAATAAAAGGAAGAAAAAGACAAAAAAAAAGAAGAAATAAGAGAAAAGAAACAAAGTTATATACAAGAAAAGTGAAAAGTGAAAATAAAATAAATACTATAATTTGTACAAAACTTATCTCCCCGACAACGGCGCCAAAAACTTGACACGACTACAAGATTGATGTCTTCTCCCAAGTGTAGGAGTATCGAAATAATAAATAACCCGGCAAGACCGGGATCAAACCACAGGGAGGTTAATTGTACAAATTATAAATAACAACAATACAACAACAATAACAATAACAACAACAACAACAATAATAATAGTAATAATAATAATAAGTGTAGTAGTAAGAACAACAACAATAATAATAATAAAGAAAAAGAAGAAGAAGAAGAAGAAGATGAGAAGAACTTTGAGATGGAATATTAATGTAAGGATTAAATAATGACAATAACAAATGTCAAGGTTAGAGGTTCTACTAATGGTATGTCAAACAAATATAGTATAAACTCTTATTACTCAATTGGAAACCACACACAAATAAGGTTCCAATCTGATTATAGATTGTTAACATGAATACATTAGTTATCTCATTCCATTAATGTTAATACTTGTAAATCTCGTCAAGCATTCATGATTAAAACTTATGTTAACAACAAATCAAGTTCCTTTCATGGCTTAGGTGTCGGTTATGCCATATGATTAGTACTTAAAAGTGCATTTTTATCAAGGTTTTATATCATCATTTTGCACTTAAAGTATCAATAACTCCTTAACCAAAACATGTTTTATAATAATATATCTAATAATATAAGATACCTTTAATTTATGGTGAATGTTCATTTTAAATGCAGGCCTATCACATAAATGAAAGGATTGATTGATGAATTTAAGAACTGAAATTGAAAGGATAAAGAGATGGCCAAACTTAGAAAAGAGATGTCGGTGCAATCCAAACCGGAATACTGTTCGGTAATTGGGTCATATCTAGAGCTATAGATCTCAGATTTAGGTCTACTTTATATGGATGGAAAGGTAAGACATAAGCGTACAACTTTCATAGGAGCCCAAGATCTAAAAAGGCCATTTTCAAGTCCAAATTGTTGCAACAACAAAGAAGCCCAAATCTATCCTCCAGCCCGAGCACTGTTCAATATTTTAGCCATATCTGGAGTTCTAGAAGTCCAAACGAGCTGAATGTTTTACACAAGAAAGCTGAGACAATTGCCTACAACTTTTATGTTTTTGAGTGGCTCCAATTTTGACATTATCAATGATGTTTTGGGCAGACAAGAGAAGATAAAGATTGTCACCAAGTCAAGAGTTGGCCACCCACTCTTCAATTAGTCATCAAATCAATAGTTCCCAATTTTGGCCTATAAAAGGAGGCATTTGTCATGCATTTAGGCATCTTGGTGTACAGATCAAGATCATGCTCTTGCTTTCTCTCTTTGTATTTTGTGTACTGTTTATGCTTTGCTTTCATTAATATCAAGTTTATGCCTTGCATTTCCTTGCATTTACTTAGTTAACTTTAATCTTATTCATGTTCTTATTTTGTTTATTTATTTTTTTTCTTTTATTATGTCTAGCTAAGTTTATTATGCAAGGTGAAAAGGTTACACTAATGGTGTAAGAATAAGTATAGTATAAACTTAATATGGACTCTAATGTTTGATACTAACATGTTTTATATTTGTTCTCTTGTTCACTCTTTAATACTTTGCTTGTTAAATGAGTAATCTTGATTTATGTTGTATAACACTTGGTACAACAAATGCTTGGCACTTTCATAGCCCATACTGTATGGTATAACCGACACCTGAGCTATGAAAGGAACGTGATTTGTTGTTAACATAAGTTATAATCATGAATGCTTGACGAGATTTACAAGTATTAGCATTAATCGAATGAGATGACTAATGTAATCATGTTAACAATATATCATCTGATTGGAACCTCCTTTGTGTATGGTTTCCAATTAACTAATAAAAGTTTATACTATACTTGTTTGACATACCATTAGTGGATCCTCTAACCTTGACATTTATTGTTATCGTTGTTAAATCTTTACATTAATATTTCATCTCAAAGTTCTCATCTTCATCTTCATCTTCTTTTTCTTTTTCTTTATTATTATTATTATTATTATTAATATTTCTACTACTACTAATACTATTATTATTATTATTGTTGTTGTTGTTGTTGTTGTTGTTCGTACAATTATTATTATTATTGTTGTTGTTGTTGTTATTGTTGTTGTTGTTGTATTATTGTTATTTATAATTTGTACAATTAACCTCTATGTGGTTTGACCCCGGTCTTGCTGGGTTATTTATTATTTCGACACTACTGCACTTGGGAGAAGACATCAATCTTTTAGTCGTGTCAAGTTTTTGGCGCCGTTGCATAACAAATGTCAAGGTTAGAGGTTCCACTAATGGTATATCAGGGACGTAAGTTCTTGTATAAATTATAGTAGTTATTTTATTTTCTCTTTTCACTTTTCTTGTATATAACTTTGTTTCTTTTCTCTTGTTTCTTCTTCTGTTGTTTTCTTTTTCCTTTTATTCTATTTCTACACGTGCATGAGAGTGTGGTCACGTACATCAAGTGGTAGACTTTGTAGGGTATCCTCATCATTTTCAGAAAATATGGCTGAAAAAGATAATCAATCACATCATAATGAGAATAATGAGAATAACCGTGCTAGAACACTTAGAGACCACATCAATCCCACAAGAACAAGTGCACCATCATGTATAGTTTTTCCTCCCGATGCATCTCATTTTAATTTTAAACCAGGTATTATTCAACTTTTACCTTCTTTTCATGGCTTAGAATTGGAAAATCTATACTTGCATTTAAGGGAATTTGAGGAGGTCTGCAACACATATAATAATTTAAATTGCAGCATGAACACCATCAGATTAAAGCTTTTTCCATTTTCATTAAAGGATAAAGCTAAAACATGGCTACAAAATTTGAGACCAGGATCCATTCGTGCTTGGGATGAAATGCAACAACAATTTTTAAAGAAGTTTTTCCCATCTCATAGAACAAACTCTTTCAAAAGACAAATCATCACTTTCACTCAAAAACAAGGAGAAACATTTTACCAATATTGGGATAGGTATCGAGACTTGCTTAGTACTTGCCCTCATCATGGTTTTGAAACATGGAGATTGGTTTCACATTTCTATGAAGGGTTAACACCAAGAGATAGGCAAATGGTTGAATTGATGTGCAATGAAACTTTTGAAGATAAAGACCCTGATGAAGCAATGGAGTACTTAGACTTGTTAGTTGAAAATGCTCAAAATTGGGACACTGCGGGTACTTATGAGGCACCGAGTAAAACTCAACCTCATACATCTAGTGGAGGTATGTATAACCTTAGGGAAGATCATGACCTTCAAGCTAAGTTTGCATCTTTAGCTAGAAAAGTCGAGGCACTAGAATTAAAAAGAGTGGTTAATTAAAATCTGTTGAAAACATTGTGTGTCAAATATGTGAAACAAATAAACACTCAACCAATGATTGTCCAACCTTGCCTTCTTTTAAGGAATGTCTCCATGAACAAGCCCATGCTTTAAACAATTTCGAAAGGCCCAATCATAACCCATACTTACAAACATACAATCCTGGTTGGAGAAATCACCCAAATTTCAGTTGGAAGAGTGACAATGCACAAACTTCACCACCATTATTTCAAGCACACCATAATTTCCAAAATTCCCATGGATATGCACCTCCTTATACTCCACCTCATACAAGAAATTTTGAGGAAACTTTGTATGCATTCATTGAAAAGCAGGAGACAATCAACACTCAACTTGCTCAAAATATAACAGATTTTAAAGATACTCTTGCAAAATTCACATATGCTCTCAGTTTTCAAGAGAAAGGTAAGTTTCCATCTCAACCACAACAGAATCCCAAGGGGCAATATAATGCAAATGCAAGTAGTCCTGGAAGTCAACATATGGATTAAGTCAAATCAGTCACCACTCTTCGTAATGGTAAGGTTATTCACAAACCAAGTCTTGTACCTTGTGAGAAAGATGATGAGTCAATCTCTAAGGGTAAGGAAGAGGTTGAATCTGAACATTGCAAAGAAAAGACTGATTCCTCTCCAACACTTCCATTTTCTCATGCCATGACCAATCAAGAAGAAATTAAGGATGAAAAAGGCATCGAAAATATTGATGCGGATCTTTTATCAACAGTGAAAACAAATTCGATATCTGACATCACACCAATCGATGATTACTTTCCTGATGAATCTCTACTTTCTCTTAGTTCAATGCCTTGGTTTGCTAAAAATATCTATTTTCTTGCTTCAGGATTTTTGCCAGCTCACTGGAGTACCGAAGACAAAAGAAAATTTTTGAGCAATGTGCAAAATTTTTATTGGGATGACCCCTACTTATTCAATTATTGTCCTGATCAAATATTTCAAAAATGCATTCTCGACAATGAGGTAAGTAATTTCATTAAATTTTGTTACTTTAAGGCACGTGGGGATCATTTCTCGTAAAAAAAGAGGATTGTAGAAATCTTACAAAGCGGATTTTATTGGCCCACCATATTCAAGGAATCACATGCATTCCGCAAAACCTGTGAAAATTATCAAAAGGTGGGATTTATTTCAAAACACAGAGAGTCTTTAGATAATCTTCTATTGACTCTTAAGTCTCATCATAGTCGAAATAAGCATCGTGCAACTCATGATTTATGGCCAATATTCCATAAGGAACATGCTCAACATAGTCTTGGGAATCTGACTAAAAAAGACCCTGTTTGCCAGTTTTTAAGAAAACTGGATGGGAAGCCTATCACCGACCCATAAAGGGTGTTTAAGCCGTTCTTGGACGTAAAACCAAGGGAAGATGTGAGCCACAATCACAACTGCGATTTGAATTTTCATTTGTAAAAACTTGTGTCTTTCGGTTTTATTAATAACATAATATTTGTGTTTTGTTGTTTCTTATATTTGTTTAAGTGTGTTTTAGATTTGTTAGTGTTCGTTATTTGAAGTGATATCTTCTATACTCTATCTTTCTACCTTAGAACATTGAGGACAATGTCTCGTTTTAGTTGCGGGGGGGGGGTGGTAGTAGTTGATAAAAAAAAAATTGTTTTCTATTTCATAAAGTATATGCATAATTATTGTTACTAGGATGGCACAGTAAAGAAGCTCTTTTGTTAAAGTGACTCTTGAGACGCATCTTAGTAACCATTCTTAACAAGGTCTATTATAATACTTCCTAAAATATTCAGATTTACAAACTGTTGCATTCTTATCACTTAATTCTGCTCATATACTTATTTAACATGTATTCTTAAACCTTAATTTATACACACACACTTTAAACATATGATTGTGGGTTGCATATTGGATTATTACATTATTTATGTTCTTTTGTTAAAGGTAACAACTAAGGGAAAGGGATTGTATATAATTAAGAAGGTAACAACTAAGGGAAAAGGTTATGTTCTTTTGTTAAAGGTAACAACTAAGGGAAAAGGGATATTATATAATTTGAAATAAAAAAAAGAAAAAAAAAGCAAAAAAAAATGAATGATGATAATAAAAATGTAGATAAGTTTGGTTTCGTAGCCTCCCTAACCTAAGCAATTAAGCCCGAAGGAGTGTTTTAACACCTAATACCCTAAAGTCAACTGACTTGGGAGCTATTGGCTTTAACACCTAATACCCTAAAGTTAAGTCTGAAGGGGTGTTTTAACACCTAATACCCTAAAGTGAACTGACTTGGGAGCTATTGGCCCAACGCTTGTTACATGGGTTGTGGAGAAAAGCTTAAGAAAATTAAACATTGCACTATCTACATACTAGTATCTGCGACCCGAGTTACTAAGCTCGTAAGGGTATTTTAACACCTAATGCCCTAAGACCAACTAGTCTGGGAGTCATTAGCTGAAAGCTCATTACATGAGTTAAAGATCCATGATATTTTTAAATTATATGTATATATATTTTTTTTAAAAAAAGTAGAAAAAAAAGACAAAAATAATAATCCCAACCTAAGGAAGTTAACCTTAAACATTAGAACAAAAAAATTATTTTCTTCTATGAAAAGCCCCATAATTATGTGTTGATACATTGAGCACAAAAGAAATGTTTATGAATATCTTGTTCAGAGGTATTGAGCAAGTATATAAATTTAACGAGAGTTTGTTTATCTGGATAGATTAATGGAAGTTAAATGATGAATACCTTGCTTTGTGGAATTTGCAAATTGTTTTTCTATTTTAACACTTTGATTACTAGGGACTAGTAATAAGCTGGTTGGGGGGTGTGATTAGTACTTAAAAGTGCATTTTTATCAAGGTTTTATATCATCATTTTGCACTTGAAGTATCAATAACTCCTTAACCAAAGCATGTTTTATAATAATATATCTAATAATATAAGATACCTTTAATTTATGGTGAATGTTCATTTTAAATGCAGGCCTATCACATAAATGAAAAGATTGATTGATGAATTTAAGAACTGGAATTGAAAGGATAAAGAGATGGCCAAACTTAGAAAAGAGATGTCGGTGCAATCTAAACCGGAACACTGTTCGGTAATTGGGTCATATCTGGATCTATAGATCTCATATTTAGGTCTACTTTATATGGATGGAAAGGTAAGACATAGGCGTACAACTTTCATACGGAGCCCAAGATCTAAAAAGGCCATTTTCAAGTCCAAATTGTTGCAACAACAAAGAAGCCCGAATCTGTCCTCCAGCCCGAGTTACTAAGCTCGTAAGGGTATTTTGGCCATATCTGGAGTTCTAGAAGTCTAAATGAGCTGAATTGTTTATAGAAGAAAGCTGAGACAATTTCCTAGAACTTTCATGTTTTCGAGTGGCTCCAATTTTGACGTTATCAATGACGTTTTGGGCAGACAAGAGAAGATAAGGATTGTCACCAAGTCAAAAGTTGGCCACCCACTTATCATAAGTCAAGAGTTGACCACCCACTCATCAATTAGTCATCAAATCAATAGTTCCCAATTTTGGCCTATAAAAGGAGGCATTTGTCATGCATTTAGGCAGCTTGGTGTCCAAATCAAGATCATGCGCTTGCTTTCTTTCTTTGTATTTTTTGTAATGTTTATGCTTCGCTTTCATTAATATCAAGTTTATGCCTTTCAGTTCCTTGCATTTACTTAGTTAACTTTAATCTTATTCATGTTCTTATTTTGTTTATTTATTTTTTTTCTTTCATTATGTCTAGCTAAGTTTATTATGTCAAGGTGAAAAGGTTACACTAATGGTGTAAGAATAAGTATAGTATAAACTTAATATAGTCTTTAATGTTTGATACTAACATGTTTTATATTTGTTATCTTGTTCACTCTTTAATACATTGCTTGTTAAATGACTAATCTTGATTTATGTTATATAACACTTGGTACAACAAATGCTTGACACTTTCATAGCCCATACTGTATGGTATAACCGACACCTGAGCTATGAAAGAAACTTGATTTTCCTTACATTAATATTTCATCTCAAAGTTCTCATCCTTTTCTTTTTCTTTTCCTTCTTTTTTCTTTATTATCATTACTACTACTACTACTACTACTACTACCACTACTACTACTACTACTATTATTGTTATTATTGTTGTCATTATTATTATTATTATTATTATTATTATTATTGTTATTGTTGTTGTATTATTGTTATCTGTAATTTATACAATTAACCTCCCTGTAATTCGACCCGGTCTTGCTGGGTTATTTATTACTTCGACACTCCTGCACTTAGGAGAAGACATTAATCTTTTTGTCATGTCAAGTTTTTGGCATCGTTGCCGGGGAGGTAAGTTTTGTACAAATTATAATATTTATTTTATTTTCTCTTTTCACTTTTGTTGTATATAATTTTGTTTCTTTTCTCTTGTTTCTTCTTCTTTTGTTTTCTTCTTCATTTTATTCTATTCCTACACGTGCATGAGAGTGTGGTCATGTACATGAAGTGGTAGACTTTATAGGGTATCCTCAACTTTTTCAGAAAATATGGCCGAAGAAGATAATCAATCACATCATAATGAGAATAACCGTGTTAGAACACGTAGAGACCACATCAATCCCACAAGAACAAGTGCACCATCATGTATAGTTTTTCCTTGTGATGTATCTCATTTTAATTTTAAGCCAGACATTATTCCACTTTTACCTTCTTTTTATGGCTTAGAATTGGAAAATCCATACTTGCATTTAAGGGAATTTGAGGAGGTCTGCAACACATATAATAATTTAAATTGTAGCATGAACACCATCAGATTAAAGCTTTTTCCTTTTTCATTAAAAGATAAAGTTAAAATATGGCTACAAAATTTGAGACTAGGATCCATTCGTGCTTGGGATGAAATGCAACAATAGTTTTTAAAAAAGTTTTTCCCATCTTAGAGAGCAAACTCTTTCAAAAGACAAATCACCACTTTCACTAAAAAACGAGGAGAAACATTTTACCAATGATGGGATAGGTATCGAGACTTGCTTAGTACTTGCCCTCATCATGGTTTTGAAACATGGAGATTGGTTTCTTATTTTTATGAAGGGTTAACACCTAGAGATAGGCAAATGGTTGAATTGATGTGCAATGGAACTTTTGAAGATAAAGACCCTGATGAAGCAATGGAGTACTTAGACTTGTTAGCTTGAAGTAATGGAGTACTTAGACTTGTTAGCTGAAAATGCTGAAAATTGGGACACTGCGGGTACTTATGAGGCACCAAGTAAAACTCAAACTCATACATCTAGTGGAGGTATGTATAACCTTAGGGAAGATCATGACCTTCAAGCCAAGTTTGCATCTTTAGCTAGAAAAGTCGAGGCACTAGAATTGAAAAAGAGTGGTCAATTAAAATCTGTTGAAAACATTGTGTGTCAAATCTGTGAAACAAATGAACACTCAACCAACGATTGTCCAACCTTTGTGTCAAATATGTGAAACAAATGAACACTCAACCAGTAACTGTCCAACCTTGCCTTCTTTTAAGGAATGTCTCCATGAACAAGCCCATGAATTAAACAGTTTTCAAAGGGCCAACCACAACCTATACTCCTAAACATACAACCCTGGTTGGAGAAATCACCTAAATTTCAGTTGGAAGAGTGATAATAATAATGTACAAACTTCACAACCACCATTTCAAGCACACCATAATTTTTAAAACTCTCATGGATATGCACCTCCTATAAGAAATCTTGAGGAAACATTGCATGCATTCAATGAAAAGCAAAAGACAATCAATACTCAACTTGCTCAAAACATGACATATTTTAAAGATACTTTTGCAAAATTGACATCTGCTCTTAGTTTCCAAAAGAAAGGTAAGTTTCCATCTCAACCACAACAAAATCCCAAGGGGCAATATAATGTAAATGCAAGTAGTTTCGGAAGCCAACACATGGATCAAGTCAAATCAGTCACTACCCTTCACAGTGGTAAGGTTATTGAAAAAACCACTCTTGAACCTCATGAGAAAAATGATGAGTCAATCTCTGAGGGTAAGGAAGGGGTTGAATCTGAAAATTGCAAAGAAACGACTGATTCACCACCAGCACTTCCATTTCCTCAAGCCATAGATTGATTCTCCGCTAGCACTTCCATTTCCTCAAGCCATGACCAAACAAAGGAAAGTCAATCACAACTCTGAAATTTTTAAAACTTTCAAACAGGTATGAATCAATGTACCTATGCTAGATGCTATCAAACAGGTTCCTTTCTATGCTAAATTTTTGAAAGATCTATGCACTATGAAGAGGAAATTGAATGCGAAAAAGAAAGCCTTTTTAGCCGAACGAGTAAGTGCCATTCTTCAGAACAATAATGTTTTGAAATATAAAGACCCTAGTTGTCCTACAATTTCTTGCTTTATTGGAGAACATAAAATTGAAAGAGCCTTACTTGATCTTGGTGTTATGTGAATTTACTTTCATATTTAGTTTTTCAAAGTCTCAATCTAGGTGAGTTAAAACCAACTTCTGTAACTCTTTTACTTGATGATAGATCTGTAAAAGTGCCTAGAGGAAAATTGAAGATGTGTTAGTACAAGTCGAGAAATTCATTTATCTTGTGGATTTTGTTGTCTTGGACACAGAACCTGTTGAAGCATGTAATTCATTTTCTGTTATTTTAGGAGGTCCATTTTTTGCAACTTCTAATGTATTGCTTAATCGTAGGAATGGACTGATGAAGTTATTATTTGGAAACATGACATTTGAGATGAATATTTTTAACATTTGCAAGCAACCTAGAGATGATAATGATTTACAAGAAGTAGATCATATTAATGAATCAGTTTATGATCAACTTGAATCTACTTTAAGTAAAAATAAGTTGGATGAATCTAAAGATTTGTAAATGATTTATTCCGAGGAAGAAATCATGGATAAAAAATGCATCGAAAATATTTATACAAATCTTTTATAAAAAATGACAACGAATTCAACATCTAACATCACATCAATCGATGATTACTTTCCTCACGAATCCTTACTTTCTCTTAGTCCAATGCCTTGGTATGATACAAATATCAATTTTCTTACTTTAAGAGACTTGCCAGCTGATTGGAGTACCCAAGACAAAAAAAAGTTTTTGAACGAAGTGAAGAACTTTTATTGTGATGACCCTAACTTATTCAAATATTGTCCTGATCAAATATTTCAAAGATTCATTCCCGACAACGAGGTAAGTAGTGTCATTAAACTTTGTCATTCCGAAGCATGTGGAAGTTATTTCTCGTAAAAAAAGACAGCTACAAAAATCTTTCAAAATGAATTTTATTGGCCCACCATGTTCAAGGACATGCATGCATTCTGCAAAACTTGTGAAAATTATCAAAAAGTTGATACTGGTCAAAAAGTTTTATTTTATATTCTCAACTTATTGCATACCCTAGAGAGCTAAGATCAAGATAGAGCAATCTTTATAGGGCCTGTGATATTGAGAATTCAATGAATGACAATGTTTTTTAGGGTGGACATCGTTTGAAAGCTTACTTTGATAATTTTCCTAGTGAAAATGAATCAATTGGTTTGAATGATCTTATAGATAAAGGTTGACTATTTTGTTTTTCTTACATTGTTTTTGTGTTTCTTTTTGAGTGATTTTTGCTAGTTTCTCTCACCCCGGTCAAATGGCGGACAAGGGTACTCCGTGACTTAAGTCGGTTCTTTCAATTTCCCATAATAACTAATATCTGTGTATATATTTGTGCAATTTTTTTGAATCTCTCTTCCAATTATTATTTGAAAATGGACACTAATTTTGAAATATTAAACAAGTATTTTCTCGCTCTGCCTCAGAATGCGATTACAAAAATTTACCGTGCTAGATGTGCAAGATTGAGGTTGTTATTGAATCATGGAATTCCTGAAGATATTCATTGATTAATTGAAGCAAAGGTCCGATTATTAGGTGAGTTCTCTAATTCCTTCATTTCACACATGCCTGAAACAGGTAAAAGTACTTTTGCAAAGAAACGTCGTGCAAAATGATTGAAAGTCTGTCATCGATGTGCCAGATGGACTTTTAATGCACAATTTCATTCTTTAGGAATGGTATCTATAAATCATGAAGATAAAATATTGTTCATTAAAGATGGCCTGAGTAAGGAGTCTTTAGATAATCTTCTATCAACTCTTGAGACACATCCTAGTGGAGATGTGCATCGTGCAATTCATGATTTATGACCACTATTTCATAAAGAACATGCTCGACTTAGTCTTGGGAATCTGATTAAAAAAAGACCCTATTTGCCAATTTTTAAAAAAACTGGATGGGAAGCTAATCCCCAACCCATAGAGGGCGTTTAAGCTGTTCTTGGATGTAAAACTAAGGGAAGATGTGAGCCACAATCACAACTACTTATACATACACATGCTTTTTTTAAAAAAAATATAATAAATAAATAAAGAGAGAGAGAGAGCGAGTGTGTAAGACTCCAGCTGGCCTACATATAGGTGGTATGATTACCTTTTTAATTTCTCATATATAAAATCCTCTCTTCCTTCTTTTCATTTCTACTCAACCCATACATTCAATACATATAGAAGTGTGTAGAAATGACAAGTTTCTCAGGTCATCACATATGAAATATTTGTGTTTTCGGTGGATTTAGTCCTGGGAAAGAAAAGGAGTTTTTAGAATCAACAAATCATCTTGATCAGGTGCTAGCTGAGAGAAAGATTCATTTAGTGTATGGGGGAGGCAGTCTTTAGTTAATGGGAGGTGTGTCAATAGCTGTATTTTTAGGAGGTAGTCAAGTTTTGGGGGTGGTCCTCGAAGCTTTAGCATAAGGGAACATAATTGGAAAAACAATTGGAGAGGAACTTCAGGTTTCCACAATGTCGACTCAAATGAATGCAATGTTTAACCATGTTGATGCCTTCATTGCTTTACCAGGTGGTCTAGGCATATTGGAAGAGATCTTTCATATTTTCTCTTGGGCCCAACTGCACATTCACCATAAAATCATAGGTTTGTTAAATGTTAATGGTTATTATGATAAGTTGTCTTTTCTTGATCATGCTATGGAACAGGAATTTCTAACATTTTCTGCACGATAAATCATAATCTCTATTGCTACTGTTAAACAACTGATTGACCAACTACAATCTTTCATTCCTGTAATTGATCCTTCCATGAGTCGTATAAATTGGTCAACTAAGGAAAGCCGTAAAAAGCTTAGATTGGATTTGAGTCTTCATTTGTGAATCTTTATGTCTTTTGGTTTTATTATTATGTTTTGTTATTTCTTATATTTGTTTCAGTGTGTTTCAGGTTTGTCAATGTTCGTTATTTCAGGTGATATCTTTTATACTCTATCTTTCTACCTTAGAACATTGAGGACAATGTCTCGTTCTGGTTGGAGGGAGAGGGTAGTAGCTTAAAAAAAAACTAATTGTGTTTTCTATTTCATAAAGCATGTGTAAAATTGTTGTTACTATGATGGCAGAGTAAGGAGAACTTTTTATGACTCTTGAGAGGCATCTTAGTAACTATTCGTAACAAGGTTTATCCTAATGCTTCTTGAAATATTTAGATTTACAAACTCTCACATTGTTATCACTTAATTCTGCTCATATACTTATTTAACATGTATTCTTAAATCTTAATTTACACACACACAATTTAAACATATGATTGTGGGTTGCATATTGGATTATTACATTATTTGTGTTCTTTTGTTAAAGGTAACAACTAAGGGAAAGGGATAATATATAATAAAAAAATAAAAAGAAAAAAAGAAAAAAAAGAAAAAAAATGAAGTGATGATAATAAAAATATAGATAAGTTTGGTTTCGTAGCCTCCCTAACCTAAGCAATTAAGCCCGAAGGAGTGTTTTAACACCTAATACCCTAAAGTCAACTGACTTGGGAGCTATTGACCCAACGCTTGTTACATGGGTTGTGGAGAAAAGTTTAAGGAAATCAAACGTTGCACTATCTACATATCAGTATCTGCGACCCGAGTTACTAAGCTCGTAGGGGTGTCTCAACACCTAATGCCCTAAGACCAACTTGTTTGGGAGTCATTAGCCGAAAGCTCATTACATGGGTTAAAGATGTATGGTGTTTTAAGTTATATGTATATATATTTAAAAAAAAGAAAACAAATAATAATCCCAACCCAAGGAAGTTAACCTTAAACATTAGAACAACAATTTTGTTTTCTTCCAAGAAAAGCCCCATAATTATGTGTTGATATATTGAGCACAAAAGAAAGGTTTGTTAATATCTTGTTAAGAGGTATTGAGTAGATATATAAATTTAATGAGATTTTGTTTATCTGGATAGATTAATGGAAGTTGAATGATGAATACCTTGCTTTGTGGAATTTGCAATTTTTTTTTCTATTTTAATGCTTTGATTACTAGAGACTAGTAATAAGCTGGTTGGGGGGGGGTGTGATTAGTACTTAAAAGTGCATTTTTATCAAGGTTTTATATTATCATTTTGCACTTGAAGTATCAATAACTTCTTAACTAAAGCATGTTTTATAATAACATATCTAATAATATAAGATACCTTTAATTTATGGTAAATATTTATTTTAAATACAGGCCTATCACATAAATGAAAGGATTGATTGATGAATTTAAGAACTGAAATTGAAAGGACAAAGAGATGACCAAACTTAGAAAACAGATGCCAGTGCAATCCAAACTGAAACACTGTTTGGTAATTAGGTCATATCTAGAGTTGTAGATCTCAGATTTAGGTCTACTTTATATGGATGGAAAGGTAAGATATAGGTCTACAACTTTCATATGGAGCCCAAGATCTAAGAAAGCCATTTTCAAGTCCAAATTATAGCAAAAACAAAGAAGTCCGAATATGTTTTCCAGCCCAAGCACTGTTCAGTGTTTGGCCCATATCTAGAGGTATAAAAGTCCAAATGAGCTGAATTGTTTACACAAGAAAGATGAGATAATTTTCTATAACTTTCATGTTTTTAACTAGCTCCAATTGTGACGTTATCAATGATGTTTTGGGAAGACAAGAGAAGATAAGGTTCGACCCCGATCTTGCCAAGTTTTTTATTACTTCGACACTCCTGGACTTGGGAGAAGACATTAATCTTTTTGTCGTGTCAGGGTCGAACCATAAATAGATTAATTGTATAAATTATAGATAACAATAATACAACAACAACAACAATAACAACAACAACAACAACAATAATAATAATAAAGAAGTTGATAAGAACTTAGAGATGAAAGATTAACATAAGGATTAAATAATGATAACAACAAATATCAAGGTTAGAGGATCCATTAATGGTATTTCAAACAAGTATAGTATAAACTCTTATTATTCAATTAGAAACCACACACAAAGGACGTTCCAATCAGATTATAAATTGTTAACATGATTACATTAGTTATCTTACTCGAATAATGCTAATACTTGTAAATCTCGTAAGGCATTCATGATTATAACTTATGTTAACAACAAATCATGTTCCTTTTATAGCTCAAGTGTCGGTTATATCATACAGTATGGGCTATAAAAGTGCTAAGCATTTATTGTACCAAGTGTTATACAACATAAATCTAGATTAGTCATTTAACAAGCAAAGTATTACAGAGTGAATAAAATAACAAATATAAAACATGTTAGTATCAAACATTAAAGTTCATATTTAGTTTACACTATACTGATTCTTGCATCATTAATATAACCTTTTCACCTTGACTTAATAAACTTAACTAAACATAATGAAAGAAAGAAAAATAAGTAAACAAAATAAGAATATAAATAAGATAAAAGTTAATTAAGTAAAGAAAAGGAAATGAAAGGAATGAACAAGATATTAATGAAAGCAAAACTTAAGCATTATAAAAATACAAAAAGAGAAAGCAAGAGCATGATTTTGATCTGGAGACCAAGATGCTTAAATGTATGGCAAATGCCTCCTTTTATAGGGCAAAATTAGGAATGAATAGTTCCTAATTTCGACTTCTAGAACTCTAGATATGGCCAAAATACTGAACAATGCTAGGGCTGGAGGACAGATTCGGGCTTCTTTGTTGTTGCAACAATTTGGACTTGAAAATGACCTTTTTAGATCTTGGGCTCCATATGAAAGTTGTAGGCCTATGTCTTACCTTTCCATCCATATAAAGTAGACTTAAATTTGAGATTTACAGCTCCAGATATGACCCAATTACCGAATAGTATTTCGGTTTGGATTGCACCGACATCTCTTTTCTAAGTTTGACCATCTCTTTATCTTGTCAATTTCAATTCTTAAATTCATCAATCAATCCTTTCATTTATGTGATAGGTTTGCATTTAAAATGAACATTTACCATAAATTAAAGGTATCTTATATTATTAGATATATTATTATAAAACATGCTTTCGTTAAGGAGTAATTGATACTTCAAGTGCAAAATGATGATATAAAACCTTGATAAAAATACACTTTTAAGTACTAATCATCTATCTATTATTATTATATCAGTTTGGACCTTTACTTGGTGTTTTTCTTAATCTGAAGTTATACAACTTCAAATAAGTCAAGACTGGTTCCATTTAAATGATAACATCCATAGCTATATTGTTCCTAAAGACACCAGCTCCAAATTACATTGTTTGTAAGTTGTAATTTTGATTAGAAGTTGGCTAGTAAGATTGTTATAATTTTATTTACATGAGAGATAAATTCGACAAGCATACTAAATGTTTTCATACATCACAACATCTATTATCATTACTCTATGTTTAAAGAAACTCTCATTTCCTATATATTTTCAAGAACCCTAGAATCACAACATTGAGGGTTTTTCAGTTATCCTTTACTAACTATGAAATCAAGGAGGAAAACTAAGAAATAACACTTTTAGTAATAATTTTGAGTTTAAATTGAAGAGTTCTTACCAATTTCTTCTTCAATTGTTCTTCCTCTTCATCACTCATGCTTGTCTCTTTACAAACATATTTGCAGGGTTCAATCTTATAATTTGAAAAAAAAATTCAAATGATTTTTGAAGAGAGATAAGAAAGAAGCTCTCTTCCTCTCTTTTTAGTTGTTGTTCCACGTGAGTAGTAGCAGCAAAAATTGTCATATCAGATTTTATAGGTTAATTACTATTTTACCCCAATTTATCCCCCCTAAATTTTAGTTTATTGCACTGACCTAGCATTGTGTCTTTATTTTCAGGACCTTTCCGAACTCCGATCGATCTCAAATTGTAACCCAAGATAAAAAGTATGTCCTAATACCCCACATAAAACTTTAGCCCGATCCAATGGTTAGATTGAGAGATGCATTCAATATTATAAAACTAAATAGTTGGAAATTTCATGCCAACAATCTAGATTTTGCATACTATATAATTTACTTAAATCATCTTAAGTCCTAGAATAATTCTTTGGAGTTTCTATTCATAATTTTCATAAAGTTTTTCTTTGAGTTTTTTACTACCTGCAATTCTAATAGCGCAATTGTGCACGGGGATTATACTAAAATTTGATGTTTTTCACGCAAAGGGTTATATATCGATTTATTTGATATTTCTTTCTATTTGCACATAATATCACCAAATTTACAAAATTTTCTCCTTCAAATTATTATTTTTATCAAGTCAGGAAGCTTTCTTGATTTATCGTTAACTAATATTTCATATCCTATTTCATTACTATAGCTTCTCTAAATTTTAAATTAATCTCCTATAAATGTTCATCCTAATTCATAAGATTTTCTTCCTAAAAATATTAATTTTCTTGCTTTATGAGATTTGCTAGCTGATTGGAGTACCCCAGACAAAGAAAAGTTTTTGAACGAAGTGAAGAATTTTTATTGTGATGACCCTAACTTATTCAAATATTGTCCTGATCAAATATTTCAAAGATTCATTCCCGACAATGAGGTAAGTAGTGTCATTAAACTTTGTCATTCTGAAGCATGTGGAAGTTATTTCTCGTCAAAAAAGACAACTGCAAAAATCTTTCAAAATGGATTTTATTGGCCCACCATGTTCAAGGACACGCATGCATTCTGCAAAACTTGTGAAAATTGTCAAAAGATTGATACTGGTCAAAAAGTTTTGTTTTATGATTCTCAACTCTATGCAGTCCCTAGAGAGCTAAGATCAAGATGGAGCAATCCTTATGGGGCTTGTGATATTGAGAATTCAATGAATGACAATGATTTTAAGGAAAATGGACATCGTTTGAAAGCTCACTTTGATAATTTTCTTAATGAAAACGAATCAACTGGTTTGAATGATTTTGTAGATAAAGGTTGATTATTTTTTTCTCACATTGTTTTTGTGTTTCTTTTTGAGTGATTTTTGCTAGTTTCTCTCACCCCGGTCAAATGGCGGATAACGGTACTCCGTGACTTAAGTCGGTTCTTTTAGTTTCCCACAATAACTGATATCTGTGTATATATCTATGTGACACGACGAAAAGATTGATGTCTTCTCCCAAGTGCAGGAGTGTCGAAGTAATAAATAACCCGGCAAGACCGGGGTCGAACCACAGGGAGGTTAATTGTACAAATGATAAACGACAATAGTACAACAACAATAATAAGAACAACAACAACAACAATAATAATAATAACAACAACAACAATAATAATAATAACAACAACAACAATAATAATAATAACAATAATAACAACAATGACAATAACAATAATAACTATAATAATAATAATAATAATAATAATAATAATAATAATAATAACAATAATAGTACTAATAATAGTAGTAGTAATAATAATAATAATAATAATAATAATAATAGTAAAGAAAGAGAAGAAGAAGATGATGATGAGAACTTGGAGATGAAAAATTAATGTAAGGATTAAACAATAATAATAACAAATGTCAAGGTTAGAGGTTCCACTAATGGTATATCAAACAAGTATAGTATAAACTCTTATTATTGAATTGGAAACCACACACAAAGGAGGTTCCAATCAGATTATATATTGTTAACATGATTACATTAGTCATCTTATTCAATTAATGCTAATACTTGTAAATCTCGTCAAGCATTCATGATTATAACTTATGTTAACAACAAATCAAGTTCCTTTCATAGCTCAGGTGTCGGTTATACCATACATTATGGGCTATGAAAGTGCCAAGCATTTGTTGTACCAAGTGTTATACAACATAAATCAAGATTAATCATTTAACAAGCAAAGTATTAAAGAGTGAACAAGATAACAAATACAAAACATGTTAGTATCAAACATTAAAGTCCATATTAAGTTTACACTATACTTATTCTTACACCATTAGTGTAACCTTTTCACCTTAACATAATTAACTTAGTTAGACATAATGAAAGAAAGAGAGAAAGGCATAAACTTAATATTAATGAAAGCAAAGCAATAACAAATAATAATAATAACAAAGAGAGAAAGGAAGAGCATGATCTTGATCTGGACACCAAGATGCCTAAATGCATGGCAAATGCCTCCTTTTATAGGCCAAAATTGAGAACTATTGATTTGATGACTAATTGATAAGTGGGTGGCCAACTTTTGACTTGGTGACAATCCTTATCTTCTCTTGTCTGCCCAAAACGTCATTGATAACGTCAAAACTGGAGCCAGTTGCAAACATGCGTCATTGATAACGTCAAAATTAGAGCCTGTTGCAAACATGAAAGTTGTAGGCAATTGTCTCAGCTTTCTTGTGTAAAAACTTCAGCTCATTTGGACTTCTAGAACTCCAGATATGGCCAAAATACCGAATAGTGCTCGGGCTGGAAGACAGATTCGGGCTTCTTTGTTGTTGCTACAATTTGGACTTGATAATGGCCTTTTTAGATCTTGGGCTCCATATCAAAGTTGTAGGCCTATGTCTTACCTTTCCATCCATATGAATTGGACCTAAAGCTAAGATCTGTAGCTCCAGATATGACCCAATTACCGAACAGTGTTTCGGTATGGACTGCACCGACATCTCTTTTCTAAGTTTGACCATCTCTTTGCCCTTGCAATTTAAGTTCTTAAAGTCATCAATCAATCCTTTCATTAATGTGATAGGCCTGCATTTAAAATGAACATTTACCACAAATTAAAGGTATCTTATATTATTAGATATATTATTATAAAACATGCTTTAGTTAAGGAGTTATTGATACTTCAAGTGCAAAATGATGATATAAAACCATGACAAAAATGCACTTTTAAGTACTAATCACACCCCCCAACCAGCTTATTACTAGTCCCTAGTAATCAAAGCGTTAAAACAATTTGCAAATTCCACAAAGCAAGGTATTCATCATTTAACTTCCATTAATCTATCCAGATAAACAAACTCTCATGAAATTTATATATCTGCTCAATACCTCTTAACAAGATATTAATAAACCTTTCTTTTGTGCTCAATGTGTCAACAAATAATTATGGGGCTTTTCTTGGAAGAAAACAAAATTTTTGTTCTAATGTTTAAGGTTAACTTCCTTGGGATGGGATTATTATTTTTGTCTTTTTTTGTTTTTACTTTTTTTTTTAAATATATATACATATAATTTAAAAACATCATGCATCTTTAACCCATGTAACGAGTTTTCAGCTAATGACTCCCAAACCAGTTGGTCTTAGGGCATTAGGTATTAAGACACCCCTATGAGCTTAGTAACTCGGGTCGCTGATACTGATATGTAGATAGTGCAATGTTTGATTCCCTTAAGCTTTTCTCCTCAACCCATGTAACAAGCATTGGGCCAATAGCTCCCAAGTCAGTTGACTTTAGGGTATTAGGTGTTAAAACACCCCTTCGGGCTTAATTGCTTAGGTTAGGGAGGCTACGAAACCAAACTTATCTACATTTTTATTATCATCATTTTTTTCTTTTTTTCTTTTTTTTTTTTAATTATATACAATCCCTTTCCCTTAGGTGTTACCTTTAACAAAAGAACATAAATAATGTAATAATCCAATATGCAACCCACAATCATATGTTAAAGTGTGTGTGTGTAAATTAAGGTTTAAGAATACATCTTAAATAAGTATATGAGCAGAATTAAGTGGTAACAATACGAGAGTTTGTAAACCTGAATATTTCAGGAAGTATTATAATAGACCTTGTTAAGAATGGTTACTAAGATGCGTCTTAAGAGTCACTTTAACAAAAGAGCTCATTTACTCTGCCATTGTAGTGACAACAATTGTGCACATGCTTTATGAAATAGAAAACATAGTTTTCTTTTTTTTTTAGCTACTACCCTTTCTCCCCAACTAAAACAAAACATTGTCCTCAATGTTTAAAGGTAGAAAGATAGAGTATAGAAGATATCACCTGAAATAACGAACACTGACAAAACCTGAAACACACTAAAACAAAAATAAGAAATAACAAAACATAATAATAAAACCAAAAGACACAAAAATTCACAAATGAAGGCTCAAATCCAATCTAAGCTTTTTAAAAATGACAAAACACAAATATTATGTTATTAATAAAAAGAAAATACACAAATTTTTACAAGCTAAGACTCAAATCGCAGTTGTGATTGTGGCTCACATCTTCCCTTGGTTTTACGTCCAAGAACGACTTAAACGCCCTCTATGGGTCGGGGATAGGCTTCCCATCCAGTTTTCTTAAAAACTGGCAAACAGGGTCTTTTGTTAGTCAGATTCCCAAGACTATGCCAAGCATGTTCTTTATGAAAATGGGTTCCTAAGTTATGAATTACACGATGCTTATCTTGACTATGATGAGACTTAAGAGTCAATAGAAGATTATCTAAAGACTCTCTGTGTTTTGAAATAAATCCCACCTTTTGATATTTTTCACAGTTTTTGCAAAATGCATGTGACTCCTTGAATATGGTTGGCCAGGAAAATCCACTTTTTAAGATTTCTACAATCCTCTTTTTTGAAGAGAAATGATCCCCACATGCCTTAGAGTGACAAAATTTAATGAAATTACTTACCTCATTGTCGAAAATGCATTTTTGAAATATTTGATCAGGACAATAATTGAATAAGGGTCATCCCAACAAAAATTTTGCTCGTTGCTCAAAAATTTTCTTTTGTCTTCAATACTCCAGTGAGCTGGCAAAAATCCTGAAGTAAGAAAATTGATATTTTTAGCAAACCAAGGCCTTGAACTAAGAGAAAGTAGAGATTTATCAGGAAAGTAATCATCGATTGGTGTGATGTCGAGTGTCGAATCTGTTGTCACTTTTGATAAAAGATCCGCATCAACCGCATTAACAATAATAATAACAACAATAATAATAACAATAATAGTAGTAGTAGTAATACTAATAATAATAGTAATAGTAATAATAATAATAATAATAAAGATAAAGAAGAAGAAGAAGATGAGAACTTTGAGATGGAATATTAATGTAACGATTAAACAATGATAATAACAAATGTCAAGGTTAGAGGATCCACTAATGGTATGTCAAACAAGTATAGTATAAACTCTTATTATTCCAATTGGAAACCACACACGAGGAGGTTCCAATCAGATTATATATTGTTAACATGATTACATTAGTCATCTTATTCAATTAATGCTAATACTTGTAAATCTCGTCAAGCATTCATGATTATAACTTATGTTAACAACAAATGAAGTTCCTTTCATAGCTCAAGTGTCGGTTATACCATACAGTATGGGCTATGAAAGTGCCAAGCATTTGTTGTATCAAGTGTTATACAACATAAATCAACATTAGTCATTTAACAAGCATAGTATTAAAGAGTGAACAAGATAACAAATACAAAACATATTAGTATCAAACATTAAAGTCCATATTAAGTTTACACTATACTTATTCTTACACCATTAGTGTAACCTTTTCACCTTGATATAATAAACATAGCTAAACATAATAAAAGAAAGAAAAATAAATAAACAAAATAAGAACATAAACAAGATAAAAATTAACTAAGTAAAGGAAAAGAAATGAAAGGCATAAACTTGATATTAATGAAAGCAAAGCATAAGCAATACAAAAAAATACAAAGAGAGAAAGCAAAAGCATGATCTTGATCTAGAGACCAAGATGCCTAAATGCATGGCAAATGCCTCCTTTTATAGGACAAAATTGGGAACTATTGATTTGATGACTAATTGATGAGTTGGTAGTCAACTCTTGACTTGGTGACAATCCTTATCTTCGCTTGTCTGCCCAAAACGTCATTTATAACGTCAAAATAGGAGCCACTCGAAAACATGAAAGTTGTAGGTAATTGTCTCAGATTTCTTGTGTATAAAATTCAGCTCATTTGGACTTCTAGAACTCCAGAGATGGCCAAAATACTAAACAGTGCTCAGGCTGGAGGACAGCTTCGGGCTTCTTTGTTGTTGCTACAATTTGGACTTGAAAATGGCCTTTTTAGATCTTGAGCTCGATATGAAAGTTGTAAGCCTATGTCTTACCTTTCCATCCATATAAAGTAGACCTAAATCTGAGATCTATAGCTCTCTGACTAGCCCTAATCACAATAGGATTCCTTGTTCAAGTTGCACTCCTACTATAATTTGGATTTGCACTTATTAGCTCTCATGAGATATGACCCAATTACCGAACAGTGTTCCGGTTTGGATTGCACCGACATCTCTTTTCTAATTTTGGTCATCTTTTTATCCATGCAATTTAAGTTCTTCAAGTCATCAATCAATCCTTTCAGTTATGTGATAGACCTGCATTAAAAATAGACATTTACCACAAATTATAGGTATCTTATATTATTAGATACATTATTATAAAACATATTTTAGTTAAGGAGTTATTGATACTTCAAGTGCAAAATAATGATATAAAACCATGATAAAAATGCACTATTATTATAAAACATGCTTTAGTTAAGGAGTTATTGATACTTCAAGTGCAAAATGATTATATAAAACCATGATAAAAATGCACTTTTAAGTACTAATCGGTATTCATCATTCAACTTCCATTAATCTATCCAGATAAAGAAACTCTCATTAAATTTAAATATTTGCTCAATACCTCTTAAACAAGATATTAATAAACCTTCCTTTTGTGCTCAATATATCAATAGATAGTTATGGGGCTTTTCTTGGAAGAAAACAAAATTTTTGTTCTAATGTTTAAGGTTAACTTTCTTGGGTTGAGATTATTATTTTTTTCTTTCTTTTCCTTTTTTTAATATATATACATATAACTTAAAACACAATGCATTTTTAACCCATGTAAGGAGCTGTCGACTAATGACTCTCAGACCAGTTGGTCTTATGGCATTAAGTGTTGAGATACCCCTAAGAGCTTAGTAATTCGGATTACAGGTACTGATACGTAAATAGTGCAATGTTTGATTCCTTTAAGCTTTTCTCCTCAACCCAGTAATAAGCGTTGGGCCAATAACTTCCAAATCAATTGACTTTAAGGTATTAGGTGTTAAAACACCCCTTTGGGCTTAATGGCTTAGGTTAAAGAGGCTACGAAACCAAACTTATCTATGTTTTTATTATCATTATTGTTTTTGCTTTTTTTTTTGTTTTTTTTGTTTTTTTATTTTTTACAAATTATATATGGTCCCTTTCTCTTAGTTGTTACATTTAACAAAAAAACATAAATATTGTAATAATCCAATGTGCAACCCACAATCATACGTTAAACTATGTGCATGAAAATTAAGGTTTAAGAATACATGTTAAATGAGTATATGAGTAGAATTAAGTGATAAAAATATGAGAGTTTGTAAACCTCAATATTTCAAGGAGTATTATGATAGACCTTATTAAGAATGGTTACTAAGATGCGTCTCAAGAGTCACTTTAACAAAAGAACTCATTTACTCTGCCATTGTAGTGACAACAATTGTGCACATGCTTTATGAAATAGAAAACATAATTAGTTAATTTTTTTTGTCAACTACTGCCCTCTGCCCCCAACCAAAATGAGAGAGTGTCCTCAATATCTTAAGGTAGAAAGATAGAGTATAGAAGACATCACCTGAAATAACGAACACTAACAAACCTGAAACACACTTAAACAAATATAAGAAACAAAAAAAACACAATAATAATACCAAAGACACCAAGATTCACAAATGAAGGCTCAAATTCAATCTAAGCTTTTTACGACTTTCCTTAGTTAACCAATTTATGCGACTCATAGAGGGATCAATTACAGGAATGAAATATTGTAGTTGGTCAATCAATTGTTTAGTAGTAGTCGTAGAGGTTATGATTTATCATGTAGAAGATGTTGGAAATTCTTGTTCCACAACATGATTAAGAAAAGACAACAAATTATCATAATAACCATTAACATTTAACAAACCTATAGGTTTATGGTTAAAACGACCCTTTTAATTTATTAGACTTCTTTATTATTGCTACAATTTGAACTTGAAAACGGCCTTTTTAATTTCTCAGACTTCTTTGTTGTTACTACAATTTGGACTTGAAAATAGCCTTTTTAAAACCATACCTCTACATAAAAGCTGTAGGCCTATGTCTTACCTTTTCATCCATATAAAGTAGACCTAAATCCGAGATCTACAGCTTTAGATATGATCCAATTACCGAATAATGTTGCGGTTTGGACTGCACCAGCATCTCTTTTCTAAGTTTAGCCATCTATTTGTCCTTTCAATTTCAGTTCTTAAACTCATCAATTAATCCTTTCATTTATGTGATAGGCTTGTATTTAAGATGAATATTTACCATAAATTAAAGGTGATAGGCCTACATTTAAGATGAATATTTACCACAAATTAATGGTATCTTATATTATTAGATATGTTATTATAAAACATGCTTTAGTTGAGTTATTGATACTTCAAGTGTAAAAAGATGATATAAAATCTTGATAAAAATGCACTTTTAAGTACTAATTAAAT
>NW_011500585.1:27353-38272 GCF_000495115.2 Populus euphratica
GGGAAAGAATAAAAGGAAGAAATAAAACAAAAGAAACAAAGTTAGATACAAGAAATGTGAAAAGTGAAAATAAAATAAAAATTATAATTTATACAAGAATTTACCACCCCGGCAACGGCGCCAAAAACTTAACATGACCAAAAGATTGATGTCTTCTCCCAAGTGTAGGAGTGCCAAAGTAATAAATAACCTGGCAAGACCAGGGTTGAATCATAAGGAGGTTAATTGTATAAAATATAAATAACAACAACAACAATAATAATATTAGTAGTATGATCAGTACTTAAAAGTGCATTTTTATCATGGTTTTATATCATCATTTTGCACTTGAAGTATCAATAACTCCTTAACTAAAACATGTTTTATAATAATATATCTAATAATATAAGATACCTTAATTTATGATAAATGTTCATTTTAAATGCAGGCCTATCACATAAATGAAAGGATTGATTGATGAATTTAAGAACTTAAATTGCAAGGGCAAAGAGATGACCAAACATAGAAAAGAGATGCTAGTGCAGTCCATACTGAAACACTGTTCGGTAATTGGGTCATATCTAGAGCTATAGATCTCAGATTTAGGTCCAATTTATATGGATGCATTACCATGGATTTAAGCATCTTGGTGTCCAGATCAAGATCATGCTCTTGCTTTCTCTCTTTGTAGTTTTTGTAATGTTTATGCTTTGTTTTCATTAATATCAAGTTTATGTCTTTCATTTCCTTTCCTTTACTTAGTTAACTGTTATCTTATTTATGTTCTTATTTTATTTATCTATTTTTATTTCTTTCATTATGTCTTTGTTGGGTGTCCTCATCATTTTCAGAAAATATGGTTGAAGAAGATAACCAATCCCTTCATAATGAGAATAATGAGAATAACCATGTTAGAATACTTAGGAACCACATGAATCTCACAAGAACAAGTGCACCATCATATATAATTTTTCCCTCTGATGCATCTCATTTTAATTTTAAGCCAGATATTATTCAACTTTTACCTTCTTTTTAAGGCTTAGATTTAGAAAATCCATACTTGCATTTAAGAGAATTTAAGGAGGTCTACAACACGTATAATGACTCAAATTGTAGCATGAACACCATCATATTAAAGCTTTTTCTTTTTTCATTAAAAGATAAGGCTAAAACATGACTACAAAATTTAAGACTTGGATCCATTCGTGCTTGGGATGAAATGTAACAACAGTTTTTAAAAAAGTTTTTCCTTTCTCATATAACAAACTCTTTCAAAAAAAAAATCACCGTTTTCACTCAAACACCAGGAGAAACATTTTATCAATGTTGGGATAGGTATTGAGACTTGCTTAATACTTACCCTTATCATGGTTTTGAAACATGGAGACTAGTTTCGCATTTTTATGAAGGGTTAACACCTAGAGATAGATAAATGATTGAATTGATGTATAATGGAACTTTTAAAAATAAAGACCCTGATGTAGCAAAAAAGTATTTAGACTTGGTAGCTGAAAATGCTCAAAATTAGGACACCGTAGGTACTTATGAAGCAACGAGTAGAACTCAACCTCATATTTAATGGAGGTATGTACAACCTTAAGGAAGATCATGACCTCCAAGCAAAGTTTACATCTTTAGCTAGAAAAGTCGAGGCACTAGAATTGAAAAAGAGTGGTTAATTAAAATATGTTCAAAACATTGAGTATCAAATCTGTGAAACCAATGAACATTTAACCAATAGTTGTCCAACCTTGCCTTCTTTTAAGTAATGTCTCCATGAACAAGCCCATGCTTTAAATAGGTTCCAAAGGCCCAACCATAATCCATACTTACAAATATATAACCCTGGTTGGAGAAATCACCCAAATTTCAATTGGAAGAGTGATAATAATAATAATGCATAAATTTCACAACCACCATTTCAAGAACACCATAATTTTCAAAATTCTCATGGATATGCACCTCCTTATGCTTTACCTCCTAGAAGAAATCTTCAGGAAACATTGCATGCATTCATTGAAAAGTAAGAGACAATCAATACTCAACTTGCTCAAAGCATGTCAAATTTTAAAGATACTATTGTAAAAGTAACATCTGCTCTCAGTTTCTAAGAGAAAGGTAAGTTTCCATCTCAACCATAACAAAATCCTAAGGAGCAATACAATGCATATGTAAGTAGTTCTCGAAGCTAACACTTGGATCAAGTCAAATCAGTCATCACTCTTCGTAGTGGTAAGATTATCAAAAAAACCCACTATTGAACCTTGTGAGAAAAATGATATGTCAATCTCTAAGGGTAAGGAAGGGGTTGAATATGAATATTGCAAAGAGAAGACTGATTCTCCACCAGCACTTCCATTTCCTCATGCCATGATGAAACAAAGGAAAGTCAATCACAACTCTGAAATCTTTGAAACTTTCAAATAGGTAAGGATCAATATACCTTTACTAAATAGTATTAAACAGATTTCTTCTTATGCTAAATTTTTTAAAGAACTATGCATTGCGAAGAGAAAACTGAATGTGAAAAAGAAAGCCTTTTTTTTTTATCAAATGTAAGAATTATATAGATCAAAAAAGAGCAAGGCAAGCTTGCAATACAAGCTTGGAACCAACAGAACAGTTCAAGCATCAACAAAAGAAACATACACCGTAAACAGCAAAGTCCCTAAAGAAGGGGAACAAAGAGCCAAAGCATGAACAGCCCTCATGCAGAGCGAAACAACAAAGCAAGGCAATCTTGCTAAACAAGCTGAAAACTAGTAGAAACTAACAAGCGACAGCAGAGGGAACATACTCCCTGAAAACATACCTAAACACAAGCATAAACAGCCCTCATGCAAAGTAGAAAAAAGAGAGGAGCTAGCTCCCACTAAAACCATCCATAACAAGAAGCACACAAGCAAATCCAGCAAAGAACAACAATATCCAGAGCACGCGCCTGAAAAGAGCAAGGCACATTCGGAAACTGAAAGCAGCATCCAAGGCTGGAAGAAACAGCAACAACAAACAAGTCCAACCAGCAGCCACATTAAACAGCAACCACTAAACAGGAAAACCAACAGCACGGAAACAGAGATTACAGACCAGCATGAAGAGGCTGGCAAAAACAAACAGGAAGCCACACCAACCATAAAACAGGCCTAAAAGGCTACAATCAAGAGATCACAGAATAACTCATAAAGGACACAAGGATGTAGTCCTTGGCCTAAAACAACAAGAGCATAAAATCAATGGGAGGAAGAGGAAGGGGAGTTACCCTGAATCCTGGAGTCAGCCGAGGAGGAAGTGGGGGAAAGCCTGCTACTTCATTGTGATGGTGCTCTATTGATGGTACAAGCAGCTTTACTTCTGGTCAATTATTGTCTCCAGGGAGGCGATTCTACAGAAGAATCTTCAGAGACACGAACAACTTGAGGGGAGCCAGAAGAGACTTCAGAGGATCCTGGATGCGAAGCTAACTTGGCCCTTTTGTGCCAAGTGCGGCCTGGACCTTTGTCCCTAGCTACAGCTGCCTCAGCGGCCATTGGATCAAGCACTGGTTCACCATGAGGTTCTTCTCGGGGAGACTATTTTTCAACAGCTTCAATATCAGCAGAAGGATTAGAGCATCCAGAAGGAACAACAGGCGCCGAAGGATGCTTTTTACGTTTATGCCTGAAAGATGAATTGCATGTTGAAGTAGAGTGTCCCAATACTTTGCACTGTTTGCAGAATTTGGGTAGGGATTCATAGATCACTTCCTGTGCTTTGGAAACACCATTTGGGAGAGTGATATCAATTGAAGATGGTAAATCAGCAAACAAGTCAATCTCAATCAACACACGGGCATAGGAAAGCCGAGTCATGGAAGATGTTGGAGAATCTGCATGCACTGGTTTCCCAATTACACTGGCCAGTTGATTGTGCATCAAAAGTGTCATTAAGTCTCTTATTTTACATATATATTTATTGTTTTTATTTGGTTTTTTTTATAATAATTGATGTGCTTTTCAGTAATGAAGTTTGTTTTAATGTTTCGATAGGTTTTGGAGCTTAAATGAATTAATTCAGGAAATTCAACGTCGGAATTCAGAACAAAGAATTGAAGAGACATTTAGTTGAAGATTGAAGCAAATCTTGGTTCAAATAAGTGCTCCAAATTTGTCCCAAAAATCAATTCTCAAAAAGAATATCATATGATCTATTTTAAGCCCAAACTTGCCTTATGTTGTGTGCAAACTTCAACCATTAAACACTCAAGGTTTCAATGTCAATCTTAGCCCAAATAATAAGTACATTTGTATACTTATTTGATGCTCAAATTCAGCCCAAAATCAGCCCCAAATCAGCCCTAAATCAACCCCAAATCAACCCAAACACAATCCATGATCTTACATGTCCACACAACAAATAACAATTGATTTATTTTGGGCAATCCATTGATCCAAGAAGGCAAGCACATGGATGGAAAGCTGGAGGGGATATTTTAACATTATTTTGGGTCAAAAAGAAGAAAGAGATAGCTCATAAATGAGGAAGAAAAACATGCACTAAAGTGGTTGCAAAGCTGTCCTGATTTAATTTTTCAGAACACTTTTCGGTGTTTTGCCCATAACTTTTGACTCAGGTGTCCAAATGAGCTGTTCTTTAATGATCTGGAAAGGTGACAAAAGTTTCTATAAATATGTCTCTAATAGACTTTTCCAAAAGAGGCTTCTAAGAGGGTCAAATGTCTGTCCAAAGTTAGAGTCAGATTTGTGTCCGAATTTTTTCTGAAATTGTGTTGTGTTCTTCTTTATAGATTTCGGTTCTTTAGTTTGTAAAACTTATTATTTCAGTTTAATTCAAGTTATTTCATGTTTATTGAAGTGTTCTTATATATAATCATGGTTGGCTAAACTCTTTCTTGGATCCAAATCAAGGATAATGGTGATTGAGGTGAGTTCTTTAGGATATGAATGAATCTTAATGTTTATCTTCTTATTTTCTTCATGAATGATTTATTATTGTAAAGAAATTTTAGAAATCATTTAGGTAATGTTATAATCTTGAATTTTTATGCACAAACTTTAGTTTTGGTATAGAGATTGCTTGATTCAATGTCTTACTTAATATGAAAGTACTTGTTCATTCTTAAGCAATAATCAATCTTCATCTTTCTAATCTTCATTGTAATATCTTCTGATCTAATATCACCATCGTTGATATTAGGTTGAGTTATCTTATATATGTTGAAGAAATCACCAATACATCACCATTAAAATTGATTTGGACCAAGACTTACTTTTTCTTGTCATTTAAAATCTATTTACACTTTTTCATCTTTGAAAACAAATCCATCAATTATTTTCAACCAAGTTATTATTAATTTAATTTCTCTTGAGTTTTTTTCTTGTTACCTAGCTTAATTTCCAGATCTAGCTCTCTGTGGATATGACCTCGATCTTACCGAGTTAATTGCTACATCGCACACTCGTGCACTTGCGAGTTAAAACAAGCCGATCATAAAAAGCGGTCAAGCACCAGTTTAGAGAGACATAAAGAGGACCAACATTGAAGGGGAAGATTGGGGAAGCAAACCCAAACTGGCATCTTAGCCATATTAGAGGTATTAAAATCAAAGAAATCAGGCATGGGTTTTAAGATCAATAATCGACCATAGACAGAGTATGGCCCTCCATGTAGAACTTCGTTCATGTCCGATTCAGAGGCAAACTTGAATATAAGCCAGCCAGAGTCATGCATGGAAAAAGTAACATTACAGGGCCATGCAGAAGTTACAAATTTGGTGATGGACGAGTAGCCGGGGAACTTACCAGCTATAAACCCAATTAAACTACTCTACCACAATGCTTTGTGCTCACCCAAATCAGATTCCAGAAAATTGCAAGAAGATGTGGCAGTATAATCTGGGAAGTGAACTAAAGGAGGCGATGAAACGATAGTACCTGAATGATGTGGAGATGTGGGAGGACCGTGAGGCTGGAAAATAGGCGAAGGAGCAGTACCGATCTTCAACCCAGATTTAGGGTTACCAGGGCCCGACTTTGGTTGCAGCGAACCAATCTCAACGGGGAGACCACTACGGGGTCGAATGGAAACAGGGGAGGAGGAAGGGATGACTCTTGGCTGAGGGGAAGATGGAGGAGCAACCGCTGGCGACGAACTCTGGAAATCCCTCTTTTGATGTTTGGAGCGAACCCTAGCTTTTTTCTGAACAACATCTGGAAAAGAAATTGTTGTGCGAGGAGGAGCCGGAGGGGGGGGAGGGACCTAGAAGGACCAGGGGACTGTCCGCTAGGTGAGACACTTCGTCATGGGTTGCCATGACCAGCGGAAGAAGATGGGTGGGAAGAACAGAGATTGTAATCTTATTGGGCGGACTGCAGTACAGACGATTTTTTCTTTAACTTGGCCATGACTATACTAAGCAAATGAAGAAAGAGCCAATTATAGTGCAGAAACAAGAGAAGAAATCGTTGCATAAGGAAATTGTGAAAACACAAACAGTATCGGGAACCTTTCCTTCAACCGAGAGCTTCTCTCTCTTACTTCTCACTACTGAGAGGTCTTTCTTCACTCAAAAGAAAGCCTTTTAAGCTGAACAAGTAAGTGCCATTTTTCAAAATGATAATGCTTCGAAATATAAAGACCCTGGTTGTCCTACAATTTCTTGCTTTACTAGAGAACATAAAATTGAAAGAGTCTTACTTGATCTTGAAGCTAGTGTGAATTTACTTTCATATTCAGTCTTTCAGAGTCTCAATCTAGGTGAGTTAAAACCAACTTCTATAACTCTCTTATTTGCTGATAGATTTGTAAAAGTGCCTAGAGGAATAGTTAAAGATATGTTAGTACAAGTTGATAAATTCATTTATCCATAGATTTTATTGTCTTAGACACACAACCTGTTGAAGCATGAAATTCATTTCCTGTTATTTTAGGATGTCCATTTCTTGCAACTTCTAATGCATTGATTAATTGTAGGAATGAACAAATGAAGCTATTTTATGGAAACATGACATTGGAGATGAATATTTTTAACATTTACAACCAACTTAGAGATGATAATGATTCACAGAATGTAGATCTTATTGACGAATTAGTTTATGATCAATTTGAATCTACTATGAGAAAAACAATGTTGGATGAATCTGAAGATTTGTAAAAGATTTAGTCTTAGGAAGAAATCACGGATGAAAAGGGCACCGAAAATATTGACGCAGATCTTTTGTCAAGAGTGACAACAAATTCGATATCTAACATTACCCCAATAAATGATTACTTTCCTGATGAATTCTTACTTTCTCTTAGTCTAATACCTTGGTATGATAAAAATGTCAATTTTCTTGCTTCTGGAGATTTGCTAGCTTATTAGAGTACCAAAGACAAATGAAAGTTTTTGAGCGACGTGCAAGACTTTTATTGGAATGACCCTCGCTTATTCAAATATTGTTGTGATCAAATATTTCAAAGATTCATTCCCGACAATGAGGTAAGTAGTATCATTAAACTTTGTCATTCTAAAGCATGTGGGAGTTATTTCTCATCACAAAAGACAACTGGAAAAATCTTTCAAAATGGATGTTATTGGCCCACCATGTTTAAGGATTCACATGCATTTTGCAAGGCTTATGAAAATTGTCAAAGTCAGGATTTATTTCAAAATATAAGGAATCTTTAGATAACCTTTTATTGACTTTTGAGACATATCCTGGTGGAGATGTGCATTATTTGATTCATGATTTATGGCCTTATTTTCATAAATAACATAATCAACTTAATCTAACGAAAAAAGACCTTGTTTGTCAGTTTTTAAGAAAACAGGACGGGAAGCCTATCCCCGACCCATAGAGAGCTTTTAAGCCATTTTGTATGTAAAACCAAGGGAAGATGGGAGCCACAATCACAACTGTGATTTGAGACTTAGTTTGTAAAAACTTGTGTCTTTTGATTTTATTAATAGCATAATATTTGTGTTTTGTTGTTTCTTATATTTGTTTAAATGTGTTTCAGGTTTGTTAGTGTTTAGTGTTTCAGGTGATGTCATCTACACTCTATCTTTTTACCTTAGGACATTGAGGACAATGTCTCATTTTGCTTAGGGGGAGAGGGTAGTAGTTGATATTAAAAAAAAACTATGCTTTTTATTTTATAAACTATTTGCAAATTGTTGTTATTAAGATGATAGAGTAATGAGGAATTTTATTGACTCTTGAGACATATCTTGGTTAACATTTTTCAATGGTTATTTGCAATATTTATAACAAGGTCTATCAAAATACTTCTTGAAATATTCATGTTTACAAACTCTCGTATTGTTATCAATTAATTCTGCTCATATACTCATTTAACAAGTATTCTTAAACCTTTATTTTCATACACACACTTTAACATATGATTATGGGTTGCACACTAGATTATTACATTATTTATGTTCTTTTGTTAAAGGTAACAACTAAGAGAAATGGATAGTATATAAAGTGTACAAAAAAGACAAAAGAATTGAAAAATTAAAAATGATGATAATAAAAATATAGGTAAGTTTGGTTTCGTAGCCTCTCTAACATAAGTAATTAAGCCCGAAAGGGTGTTTTAACATCTAATACCCTAAAGTCAACTGACTTGAGAGCTATTGGCCTAATGCTTGTTACATGGGTTGAGGAGAAAAGCTTAAGGGAATCAAACATTGCACTATCTACGTATTAGTATATGCAACCTAGGTTACTAAGCTCGTAGGGGTGTCTCAACGCCTAACACCCTAAGACCAACTAGTCTAGGAGTCATTAGCCAAAAGCTCATTACATGGGTTAAAGATGCATTGTGTTTTAAGTTACATATATATATATTTAAAAAAAAACAAAAAAAAAGAAGAAAAAAAATCTCAACCCAAGGAAGTTATCATTAAACATTAGAACAAAAATTTTATTTTCTTCCAAGTAAAGCCCTACAACTATGTCTTGATATATTGAGCACAAAATAAAAGTTTATTATATCTTGTTTAAGAGGTATTGAGCATATATATAAATTTAATAAGAGTTTGTTTATCTAGATAGATTAATGGAAGTTGAATGATGAATACCTTGCTTTATGGAATTCATAAATTATTAATGCTTTGATTGCTATGGACTAGTAATAAGCTAATTGGGGGATGTGATTAGTACTAAAAAGTGCAATTTTATCAAGATTTTATATCATCATTTTATACTTGAACTATTAATAACTCATTAACTAAAGCATGTTTTACAATAACATATCTAATAATATAAGATACCTTTAATGTTTCATAAATATTCATCTTAAATACAGGCTTGTCACATAAATGAAAGGATTGATTGATGAGTTTAAGAACTGAAATTGAAAGAACATTGTTTGGTAATTGGGTCATATCTAAAGTTATAGATCTCGAATTTAGGTCTACTTTATATGGATGGAAAGGTAAGACATATGCTTACAACTTTTATGTAGAGGTCGGTCTTAAAAAAGTCATTTTTAAGTCCAAATTGTAGCAACAACGAAGAAGTCTGAATCTATCTTACAGCTCGAACACTGTTTAGTGTTTGACCCATATTTGGAGTTTTAGAAGTCCAAATAACCTTAATGTTTTTTTCCTGAAAAGCTGAGATAATTTTCTAAAACTTTCATGTTTTCAAGTTGTTCCAATTCTGACGTTATTAATGTCATTTGGGTAGATAAGAGAAGATAAGGATTCTCACCAAGTCAAGAGTTAGCCACCCACTCATCAATTAGTCATCAAATCAATAGTTCCCAATTTTAGCCTATAAAAAGAGGCATTTTCCATGCATTTAGGCATCTTAGTTTCCAGATCAAGATCATGCTCCTGTTTTCTCTCTTTGTATTTTTGTTATGCTTATGTTTTATTTTTATTAATATCTTGTTTATGCCTTTCCATTTCTTTCCTTTACTTAGTTAACTTTTATCTTATTTATATTCCTATTTTGTTTATTTATGTTCTTTTCTTTCATTATGTTCAGCTAAGTTTATTATGTCAAGGTGAAAAGGTTACACTAACGGTGTAATATAATATAAACTTAACATGGACCTAAATGTTTGATACTAACATGTTTTGTATTTGTTATCTTGTTCACTTTTTAATACTTTGCTTGTTAAAAGACTAATCTAGATTTATGTTGTATAACACTTGAAATAACAAATGCATGGCACTTTCATAGTGCAACCGTATGGTATAACCTACAGTTGTGCTATGAAAGGAACATGATTTGTTGTTAACATAAGTTATAATCATGAATGCTTGACAACATTTATAAGTATTAGCATTATTCGAATAAGATAACTAATCTAATCATGTTAACAATTGATAATCTGATTGCAACCTCCTTTGTGTATGGTTTCCAATTGAATATTAAGAGTTATGCTATACTTGTTTGACATACCATTAGTCGATCCTCTAACCTTGACATTTGTTATTATCATTGTTTAATCCTTACGTTAATCTTCCATCTCAACGTTCTCATCAACTTATTCTTCTTCTTCTTTATTATTATTATTATTAGTACTACTACTACTATTACTGTTATTATTGTTGTTGTTTATAATTGTTGTCTATAATTTATACAATTAACCTCTTTATAGTTCGACCCCAGTCTTGCCAGGTTATTTATTAGTTTGACACTCCTACACTTGGGAGAAGACATCAATCTTTTGGTTGTGTCATTGTCAGGCATTCATGATTATAACTTATGTTAACAATAAATCAAGTTTTTTTCATAGCACAGGTGTCAGTTATATCATATGGTTTGTGACACGACTAAAAGATTGATGTCTTCTCTCAAGTGCAGGAGTGTCGAAGTAATAAATAACCCGGCAAGACCGGGGTTGAACCACAAGGAGGTTAATTGTACAAATTCTAAACAACAACAACAACAATAATGTTAGTAGCAATAATAATAATAATAATAATAATAGTACTAGTAGTA
>NW_011500585.1:38344-116596 GCF_000495115.2 Populus euphratica
AGGGGAAGGAGTAGAATTATAAAAAAAAAAAAAAAAAAAAAAAAAAAAAAAAAAAAAGATGATGATGAGAACTTTGAGATGGAACATTAATGTAAGGATTAAACAATGATAACAATAAATGTCAAGGTTAAAGGATCCACTAATAGTATGTCAAACAAGTATAGTATAAACTCTTATTATTCAAGTGGAAACCACACACAAAGGAGGTTCCAATTTGATTATAGATTGTTAACATGATTACATTAGTCATCTTATTCGATTAATGCTAATACTTGTAAATCTCATCAAGCATTCATGATTATAACTTATGTTAACAACAAATCAAGTTCCTTTCATAGCTCAGGTGTCGGATATACCATATAATATGGGCTATGAAAGTGTCAAGCATTTGTTGTACCAAGTGTTATACAACATAAATCAAGATTAGTCATTTAACAAGCAAAGTATTAAAGAGTGAACAAGATAACAAATAGAAAACATGTTAGTATCAAACATTAAAGTCCATATTAAGTTTACACTATACTTATTCTTACACCATTAGTGTAACCTTTTCACCTTGATATAATAAACTTAGCTAGACATAATCAAAGAAAGAAAAATAAATAAACAAAATAAGAACATAAATAAGATAAAAGTTAACTAAGTAAATAAAAGGAAATGAAATGCATAAACTTGATATTAATGAAAGTAAAGCATAAACATTACAAAAAAAATACAAAGATAGAAAGCAAGAGCATGATCTTAATCTAAAAACCAAGATGTCTAAATGCATGGCAAATGCCTCCTTTTATAGGCCAAAATTGGGAACTATTGATTTGATGACTAATTGATGAGTGGGTGACCAACTCTTGACTTGGTGACAATCCTTATCTTCTCTTGTTTTCCCAAAATGTCATTGATAACGTCAAAATTGGAGTCACTTGAAAACATAAAAGTTGTAGGAAATTGTCTTAGCTTTTTTTTGTAAAAACTTCAGGTCATTTGGGCTTCTAGAACTTTAGATATGGGCCAAACATTGAATAGTGCTCGGGTTGGAAGACATATTCGGACCTCTTTGTTGTGGCTCCAATTTGGACTTGAAAATGGCATTTTTAGATCTTGGGCTCCATATAAAAGTTATAGACCTATGTCTTACCTTTCCATCTATATAAAGTAGACCTAAATATGAGATCTACACCTCTAGATATAACCCAATTACCGAACAGTATTCCGGTTTGGATTACACCAACATCTCTTTTCTAAGTTTGGCCATCTCTTTGTCCATTCAATTTCAGTTCTTAAATTCATCAATCAATCCTTTCATTTATGTGATAGGCCTACATTTAAAATGAATATTTACCATAAATTAAAGGTATCTTATACTATTAGATATATTATTATAAAACATGGTTTAGTTGAGTTATTGATACTACAAGTGCAAAATGATGATATAAAACCTTGATAAAAATGCACTTTTAGGTACTAATCAATTGTTATAATTCTAAACAAACTTCCAATAATATCCTGTCAAACCAAGAAATCCATATACTTCTGAAATGTTAGTAGGCCTTAGCCAAGCTACCATAGCAGCAATCTTACTATCATCCACCTTCACGTCGTGGTTGGTAATAATGTGTCGCAGATATTCCAGTTCTTGCTACTCGAAAGCACACTTACTTTTATTGATAAATAATTGGTGCTGTCTCAGTATTTCAAATGTTTGCTATGGATGCACTAAATACTTGTCCTAGTTAGAACTATTTATCAAAATGTCATTAGAAAAAAAAAAAAAATTTACGAAGATGATGATGAAATATTGAGTTCATGATAACCTGGAATGTAGAAGGTGCATTACATAAGCCAAATGGCATAACCAAGAATTCATAATGCCTCATTATATGTTTAGAAGGCAGTTTTATAGACATCTTGTGGATTTACTCGTACCTGATGATAACCCGCTCTCAAATCCAGCTTTGTAAAGTGAGAAGCACTGTATATTTCATCCAACATATCTTCAACTATGGGGATTGGAAAGCGATCCTTAATAGTTACAGCATAAAAAGCGTGATAATCTATACAAGATCTCCAATTCCTTTCTTTTTTCTTCACTAGTAAAACGGGTGATGAGAAGGGACTTATACTTGGACGAACAAACCTTTATGTCAACATATCTTAGACCTATTTCTCAATCTTATTCTTTTGATGACATGCGTACCTGTAAGGCCAAACATTAACCTATTTAGTTCCTTTTTTAAGAGTGATTCTATTTTCAACTTCCCTTGTTACTAGTAAGCTCGAAAGATCGGTGAATAAATCTGAAAATTCTTGTAATAATTCTTTCGTGCTTGGGTGGATGTTTCCTTTTGTTTCTATTTGGGCAACTTGGAAACATAAGGCAAACAATGCTTTGCCTGGTTGAGTTGTCCTGGACAACTCCTATAATGATGCTTCCCTAATGTCTTGTTTATCAATGCTGATCAATCTCCTAGGCTGATTATCTTATAACAATTCCATTGTCAGCTGTTTCCAATCACAAGCCACAGAGCCAAGTAACTCAAGCCATTGAATTCCCAATGCTACATCCAACCCTGTAAGTTGTAAAGAGTAAAGAGTTAATGAAAAAACAATACCCTAGAGATCCACTGGTATCTCTTCAAATTGTCCCCAACATTTGAGACTTTCACCATTGGCAACCTGAACTATGAAAGTTTATGTAGGCACCACTAGTAATCATAATAGGTTAGCAGTTCGCTCACTAATAAAGTTGTGAGTTGAATCACTATTAATCAATATAATGACAATACAGGAGCCAATTTTAGCAGCTATTCATATGGTCTTGGGCGCAGTCCATCTTGATAATGCATGCAACGTAATTGATGGTCCAGTAGGTTCCTCATACTCCTCCTAGTTTAGTTGCTCTTCAAGGATATTGTCACATAAGAGAGTATCACTACCATTGCATGATCTTTGACATTTATGCCCTATAGTAAATCGTTCATTACAATTGAAACATAAGTTTTGGGCACTCCTTTACTGTATTTCTTCCCATGATAGTCTTTTGATAAAATTGGCAAGGCTGGCTGTGCTGCTTAGTTGACAAGCTGAAGAGTTAGAGGTGCTCGTATTGATGTAACAGGTCTGACAAACCTCTTTTATCTAGTAAGTTAATCATCTTTCATCCATGCTATGTTGATGGCTTCTTTTAAAGTCTGTGGTTTGAACATTCGAATACTGTTTGAAATGACTCTTTCTAATACTCCCATAAATGCTCCCACAAGAGCTCTATGTGTCCAACCTCGTACACGATTGCCTAAGTGTTCAAATTCTTGTTGATAATCATGAAACGATCCTTCCTATCATATCCTTAAAAGAGCTTCATCAAAATCTTCACATTCCAAAAGGCCAAATCAAGCCCAAAGTTCACCTTCAAAATTAATCTATGAAGGAACACGCCTTTCCTCTTATAATGTCCTATGGATCCACTGCCACTACTGGTTGGCCTTTCATTCTAAGTGATAGGAAGCCAAAGAAACCTTTTGAATTTTAGGGGTATTATGGAACTCAAAGAACTAGTTCACCCTATTGAACCACTTTGTTAGATCATCTCTTAAAAATAAAGGGAATTCAAGCTTTGCTGTTTTAGATGATATAATAAGCCATCATCCATTGTGGCCTTCATGATGTGAATTACCCTTATTTGGAGATTCCTGGTCTATAAGGAGTACATCAAAGAAAGGTTAAGAGTCTCTTCCAAATGTTGCAACTTATCTATCGTACCAAGCTTCATCCGATGTAGCCTATTTTACACTTCACAAAGCCTTGCCTCCAACTACTCGATACACTCTTTATTGGTTCCTGATACGACCAAAATGTTGGTTGGGGGGTCTGATTAGTATTTAAAAGTGCATTTTTATTAAGGTTTTATATCATCATTTTGCACTTGAAGTATCAATAACTCCTTAACTAAAGCATGTTTTATAATAACATATCTAATAATATTTATATCATCATTTTGCACTTGAGGTATCAATAACTCCTTAACTAAAATATGTTTTTATAATAATGTATCTAATAATATAAGATACCTATAATTTGTGGTAAATGTCTATTTTTAATGTAGGCCTATCACATAAATGAAAGGATTGATTGATGAATTTAAGAACTGAAATTAAAAGGACAAAGAGATGGCCAAACTTAGAAAAGAGTTGTCGGTGCAATCCAAACCAGAACACTGTTCGGTAATTGGGTCATATTTGGAGCTGTAGATCTCAGATTTTGATCTACTTTATATGGATGGAAAGGTAAGACATAGGCCTATATTTTTCATGTGGAGCCCAAGATCTAAAAAGGCCATTTTCAAGTTCAAATTGTAGCAACAACAAAGAAGCCCGAATCTGTCCTCCAGCCCGAGCACTATTCAGTGTTTGGCCTATATTTGGAGTTATAGAAGTCCAAATGAGCTGAATTTTTTACACAAGAAAGCTGAGATAATGTCATACAACTTTTATGTTTCGAGTGGCTCCAATTTTGACGTTATCAATGACATTTTGGGCAGACAAGAGAAGATAAGGATTGTCACCAAGTCAAGAGTTGGTCACCCACTCATCAATTATTCATCAAATCAATAGTTCCCAATTTTGGGCTATAAAAGGAGGCATTTGCCATGCATTTAGGCATCTTGGTTTCCAGATCAAGATCATGCTCTTGCTTTCTCTCTTTATATATTTTTGTAATGTTTATGCTTTATTTTCATTAATATCAAGTTTATGCCTTTCATTTCCTTTCCTTTACTTAGTTAACTTTTATCTTATTTATGTTCTTATTTTGTTTATCTATTTTTCTTTCTTTTATTATGTCTAGCTAAGTTTATTATGTCAAGGTGAAAAGGTTACACTAATGGTGTAAGAATAAGTATAGTATAAACTTAATATGGACTTTAATGTTTGATACTAACATGTTTTCTATTTGTTATCTTGTTCCCTCTTTAATACTTTGCTTATTAAATGACTAATCTTGATTTATGTTATATAACACTTGATACAACAAATGCTTGGCACTTTCATAGCCCATACTGTATGGTATAACCGATACCTGAGCTAGGAAAGGAACTTGATTTGTTGTTAACATAAGTTATAATCATGATTGCTTGATGAAATTTACAAGTATTAGCATTAATTGAATAAGATGACTAATGTAATCATGTTAACAATCTATAATCTGATTGGAACCTCCTTTGTGTATGGTTTCCAATTGAATAATAAGAGTTTATACTATACTTGTTTGACATACCATTAGTGGATCCTCTATCAATAGGATCATTCAAACCAATGGATTTATTTTCACTAGGAAAATTATCAAGGTAAGCTTTCAAATGATGTCCATTTACCTTAAAAACATTGTCATTCTTTGGATTCTCAATATCAAAGGCCCCATAAGGATACACATGTTTCTCAATAAATGGACTGCCCTATCTTGATCTTAGCTCTCTAGGGAATAAATGGAGTTGAAAATTATAAAACAAAACTTTTTGACCAGTATTAACTTTTTGACAATTTTCACAAGTTTTGCAGAATGCATGCGTGCCCTTGAACATGGTGGGCCAATAAAATTCATTTTGAAAGATTTTGGCACCTATCTTTTTTTACAAGAAATAACTTCCACATGCTTCAGAATGACAAAGTTGAATGACACTGCTTACCTCATTGTCGAGAATGCATATTTGAAATATTTGATTAAGACAATATTTGAATAACTTAGGGTCATCTCATTAAAAGTTCTTCACTTTGTTCATAAACTTTTCTTTATCTTAGGTACTCCAATCAGCTGGCAAATCTCCTGAAGCAAGAAAATTGATATTTTTATCATACCAAGGCATTGAACTAAGAGAAAGTAAGGATTCGCCAGGAAAGTAATCATCGATTGGTGTGATGTCACATGTCAAATGTGTTGTCACTTTTGACAAAAGATCCGCATCAACATTTTTAGTGTGTTTTTCATCCATGATTTCTTCCTCAGAAATAAATCATTTGCAAATCTTCAGATTCATCCGACATATTTTTACTTAAAGTAGATTCAAGTTGATCATAAACTAATTCGTCAATATGATCTACATCTTAGAAATCATTATCATCTCCAAGTTGCTTGCAAATATTGAAAATATTCATCTCCAATGTCATGTTTCAAAATGATAGCTTCATGAGTCCATTCCTACAATTAATCAATACGTTAGAAGTTGCAAGAAATGGACGTCATAAAATAACAGGAAATGAATTACATGTTTCAACAGGTTCTGTGTCAAAGATAACAAAATCCACAAGATAAATGAATATATCGACTTGTACTAACACATCTTCGACTATTCCGCTATGCACTTTTATCGATCTATTGGCAGGTAAGAGAGTTACAAAAGTTGGTTTTAACTCACCTAGATTGAGACTTTGAAAAACTAAATATGGAAGTAAATTCACACTAGCTCTAGGATCAAGTAAGGCTCTTTTAATTTTATGTTCTCTAATAAAGCAAGAAACTATAGGACAACTAGGGTCTTTATATTTCAAAGCATTATTTTTTCTGAAGAATGACACTTACTTGTTCGGCTAAAAAGACTTTCTTTTTCACAGTCAATTTTCTCTTCACAGTGTACAGATCTTTCAAAACTTTAGCATAGGAAGGAACCTATTTAATAGCATCCGACAAAGGTATACTGATCCTTACCTGTTTGAAAGTTTCAAAGATTTCAGAGTTGAGATTGACTTTTCTTTGTTTGGTCATGACATGAGGAAATGGAAGTACTGGCAGGGAATCAATCTTTTCTTTGTAAATTTTAGATTCAACCCCTTCCTTACCCTCAGAGATTGACTCATCATCTTTCTCACAAGGTTCAAGAGTGGGTTTTTCAATAACCTTACCATTGTGAAGAGTAGTGACTAATTTGACATGATCCATGTGTTGGCTTCTAGAACTACTTGCGTTTGCATTCTATTGCCCCTTGGGATTTTGTTGTGGTTAAGATGAAAACCTACCTTTCTCTTGGCAACTGAGAGCAGATGTCAATTTTGGAAAAGTATCTTTAAAATCTGTCATGTTTTGAGCAAGTTGAGTATTGATTGTCTCTTGCTTTTCAATGAATGCATCAATGTTTCCTTAAGATTTGTTCTAGAAGGTGGAGTATAAGGAGGTGTATATCCATGAGAATTTTAGAAATTATGGTGTGCTTGAAATGGTGGTTATGAAGTTTGTACATTGTTATTATCACTCTTCCAATTTAAATTTGGGTGATTTTTTCAACTAGGTTTGTATGTTTGCAAGTATGGGTTATGGTTGGCCATTTAGAAACTATTCAAAGCATGGGCTTGTTCATGGAGACATTCCTTAAAAGAAGGTAAAGTTGGACATTTATTGGTTGAGTGTTCATTTATTTCATATATTTGACACACAATGTTTTCAATATATTTTAATTGACCACTCGTTTTCAATTCTAGTGCCTCGACTTTTCTAGCTAAAGATGCAAACTTGGCTTGGAGATCATGATCTTCCCTAAGGTTGTATATATCTCCACTAGATGTATAAGGTTGAATTTTACTTGGTGCCTCATAAGTACTTGCGATGCCTCAATTTTGAGCATTTTCAGCTAACAAATCTAAATACTCCATTACTTCATCAGGGTCTTTATCTTTAAAAGTTCCATTATACATCAATTCAACCATTTGCTTATCTCTAGGTGGTAACCCTTCGTAATACTATGAAACCAATTTCTATGTTTTAAAACCATGATGAGGGCAAGTATTAAGGAAGTCTCGATACCTATCCCAATATTGGTAAAATGTTTCTCCTGGTTTTTGATTGAAAATGGTGATTTATCTTTTGAAAGAGTTTATTCTATGAGATGAGAAAAACTTCTTTAAAAACTATTGTTGCATTTCATCTCAAGCACGAATGGATCCAGGTCTCAAATTTTTTAACCATGTTTTAGCTTTATCTTTTAATGAAAAAGAAAAAAGCTTTTATCTGATGGTGTTCATCCTATAATTTGAATCATTATATGTGTTGCAGACCTCCTAAAATTCACTTAAATGCAAGTATGAATTTTCTAAATCTAAGCCATAAAAAAAGGTAAAAGTTGAATAATGCTCAGCTTAAAATTAAAATGAGATGCATCAGGAGGAAAAACTATGCATGATGGTGCACTTGTTCTTGTGGGATTCATGTGGTCTCTAAATATTCTAACATAGTTATTCTTATTATTCTCATTATGAAGTGACTGCTTATCTTCTTCAGGTATATTTTCTGAAAATGGTGAGGATACCCTACAAAGTCTACCACTTAATATATGTGACCACACTCTCATGCACGTGTAGGAATATAATAAATGGAAAAATAAAACAAAAGAAGAAGTAACAAGAGAAAAGAAACTATAATTTGTATAAGAATTTACCTCACCAACAACAGTGTCAAAAACTTGACACGACCAAAAGATTGATGTCTTCTCCCAAGTGTAGGAGTGTCGAAGTAATGAATAACCTAGCAAGACTGGGGTCAAACCACAGGGAGGTTACTTGAATAAATTATAGATAACAATAATACTACTACAACAACAAAAAAAAAATTATTAATAGTAGTAGTAGTAGTAATGAAGAAGAAGATGAAGAAAAAGAAGAAAAAGTTGACGAGAACTTTGAGATGGAAGATTAACGTAAAGATTAAATAATGATAACAACAAATATCAAAGTTAGAGGATCCACTAATGGTATGTCAAAAAAGTATAGTATAAACTCTTATTATTCAATTGGAAACCACATACAAAAGAGGTTCCATTTAGATTATAAATTGTTAACATGATTATATTAGTTATCTTATTCAATTAATGTTAATACTTGTAAATCTTGTCCGGAATTCATGATTATAACTTATGTTAACAACAAATCAAGTTCCTTTCATAGCACAGGTGTCGGTTATACCATACAGTATATGATTAGCACTTAAAAGTGCATTTTTTATCAAAGTTTTATGTCATCATTTTGCACTTGAAGTATCAATAACTCCTTAACTAAAGCATGTTTTATAAGAATATATCTAATAATATAAGATACCTATAATTTATGGTAAATGTTCATTTTAAATGCAGGCCTATCACATAAATGAAAGGATTGATTGATGAATTTAAGAGCTGAAATTGAAAGGACAAAGAGATGGTCAAACTTAGAAAAGAGATGCTGATGCAGTCCAAACCAGAACACTATTCGGTAATTAGGTCATATCTAAAGCTATAGATCTCAGATTTAGGTCTACTTTATATGGATGGAAAGGTAAGACATAGGCATACAACTTTCATATGGTGCCCAAGACTTAAAAAGGTCATTTTCAAGTCCAAATGGTAGCAACAACAAAGAAGTTCGAATCTATCTTCTAGCTCGAGCACTGTTCAGTGTTTGGCCCACATCTAAAGTTCTAAAAGTCTAAACGACCTGAATTTTTGACCAAGAAAGCTGAGACAATTTCTTACAACTTTTATGTTTTCAAGTAGCTCTAATTTTGACATTATCAATAACGTTTTGGGCAGAAAAGAGAAGATAATGATTGTCACCAAGTCAAGAGTTGGTCATCCACTCATCAATTAGTCATCAAATCAATAGTTTCTAATTTTGGCCTATAAAAGGAGGCATTTGCCATGCATTTAGGCATCTGGTTTCCAAATCAAGATCATGCTCTTGCTTTCTCTCTTTGTATTTTTTGTAATGTTTATGCTTTGCTTTCATTAATATCAAGTTTATGCCTTTCATTTTCTTTCCTTTACTTAGTTAACTCTTATCTTATTTATGTTCTTATTTTGTTTATTTATTTTTCTTTCTTTCGTTATGTTTAGCTAAGTTTATTATGTCAAGGTGAAAAGGTTACACTAATGGTGTAAGAATAAGTATCATGTAAACTCAATATGGACTTTAATGTTTGATACAAACATGTTTTGTATTTGTTATCTTGTTCACTCCTTAATACTTTGCTTGTTAAATGACTAATCTTGATTTATGTTGTATAACACTTGGTACAACAAATACTTGGCACTCTCATAGCCCATACTCTATGGTATAACTGACACTTGAGCTATGAAAGGAACTTGATTTGTTGTTAACATAAGTTATAATCATGAATGCTTGACGAGATTTATAAGTATTAGCATTAATCGAATAAGATGACTAATGTAGTCATGTTAACAATCTATAATGAGATTGGAACCTCCTTTGTGTATGGTTTCCAATCGAGTAATAAGAGTCTATACTATACTTGTTTGACATACCATTAGTGGAACCTCTAACCTTGACATTTATTGTTATCATTGTTTAATCCTTACATTAATATTCCATCTCAAAGTTCTTATCAACTTCTTCTTCTTCTTCCTTATTACTACTACTACTACTACTATTTTTAGTACTACTACTACTATTATTATTATTATTATTATTATTATTGCTACTATTACTATTGTTGTTGTTGTTGTTACTATTGTTGTTGTTTATAATTGTTTTTTATAATTTGTACAATTAACCTCCCTATGGTTCGACCCCGGTTTTGCTGGGTTATTTATTAAATCTACACTCCTACACTTGGAAGAAGACATCAATCTTTTAGTTGTGTCAAGTTTTTTGGCGCCGTTGCGTGGGAGGTAAGTTCTTGTACAAATTATAGTATTTATTTTATTTTCTCTTTTCACTGTATATAACTTTGGTTCTTTGTTCTTATTTCTTCTTCTTTTATTTTCTTCTTCATTTTATTCTATTCCTACACGTGCATGAGAGTGTGGTCACGTACATCAAGTGGTAGACTTTATAGGGGATCATCATCATTTTCAGAAAATATGCAATCACTTCATAATGAGAATAATGAGAATAACCGTATTTGAACACTTAGAGACTACATGAATCCTACAAGAACAAGTGCACCATCATGCATAGTTTTTCCTCCTAATGCATCTCATTTTAATTTTAAGCCGGGCATTATTCAACTTTTACCTTCTGCTTGACCGCTTTTTATGATCGGCTTGTTTTAACTCGCAAGTGGACGAGTGTGCGATGTAGCAATTAACTCGGTAAGATCGAGGTCATATCCATAAAGAGCTAGATCTGGAAATTAAGCTAGGTAACAAAAAAAAAAACTCAAGAGAAATTAAATTAACAATAACTTGGTTGAAAATAATTGATGGATTTGTTTTCAAAGATGAAAAGGTGTAAATAGATTTTAAATGACAAGAAAAAGTAAGTCTTGGTCCAAAGCAATTTTAATGGTGATATATTGGTGACTTCTTCAACATATATAAGATAAGTCAACCTAATATCAACGATGGTGATATTAGATCAGAAGATATTACAATGAAGTTTAGAAAGATGAAGATTGATTATTGCTTAAGAATGAACAAGTACTTTCATATTAAATAAGATATTGAATCAAGCAATCTCTATGCCAAAACTAAAGTTTGTGCATAAAAATTCAAGATTATAACATTACCTAAATGATTTCTAAAATTTCTTTGCAATAATAGATCATTCATGAAGAAAATAAGAAGATAAATCATTCATGAAGAAAATGAGAAGATAAACATTAAGATTCATTCATATCCTAAAGAACTCACCTCAATCACCATCATCCTTGATTTGGATCCAAGAAAGAGATTAGCCAACCATGATTATATATAAGAACACTTCAATAAACATGAAATAACTTGAATCAAACTGAAATAATAAGTTTTACAAACTAAAGAACTGAAATCTATAAAGAAGAACACAACACAATTTCAGAAAAAATTCGGACACAAATCTAACTCTAACTTTGGATAGCAATTTGACCCTCTTAAAAGCCTCCTCTTGAGATGTCTATTAGAGACATATTTATAGGAAATTCTGTCACCTTTCCAGATCATTAAAGAACAGCTCATTTGGACACCTGAGTCAAACGTTATGGGCAAAAAACCGAAAGGTGTTCTGAAAAATCAAATCAGGACAGCTTTGCAACCACTTTGGTGCACGTTTTGCTTCCTCATTTATGAGCTATCTCTTTCTTCTTTTGGACCCAAAATAATGTAAAAAGTCCCCACCAGCTTTCCATCCATGTGCTTGCCTTCTTGGCTCAATGGATTACCCAAAATAAATCAATTGTTGTTGTGTGGACATGTAAGATCATGGATTGTGTTTGGGCTGATTTGAAGGTTGATTTGGGGCTGATTTGGGGCTGAATTTAAGCATCAAATAAGTATACAAATATACCTATTATTTGGGCTAAGATTGACATTGAAACCTTGAGTGTTCAATGGTTGAAGTTTGCACACAACATAAGGCAAGTTTGGGCTTGAAATAGATCATATGATATTCTTTTCTAGAATTGGAATATAATTGATTTTTGGGACAAATTTGGAGCACTTATTTGAACCAAGATTTTCTTCAATCTTCAACTAAATGTCTCTTCAATTCTTTGTTCTGAATTCCGACGTTGAATTTCCTGAATTAATTCATTTAAGCTCCAAAAACCTATCGAAACATTAAAACAAACTTTATTACTAAAAAGCACATCAATTATTATAAAAAAAACCAAATAAAAACAATAAATACATATGTAAAATAAGAAACTTAATGACACTTTTGATGCACAATCACACCCCCCAACTTAGATTTTGCTAGTCCTCAAGCAAAACAAAACATAAAATGTTTGAAATAAAAAGAATAATAACAATCATAATTAGGCTCGATTCATCATACTTGAAGGATCTATTATGCAAACATTGGTATCTTTAACTTAGTGTACACAATAGCAAATAAAGAAAAATAAGCATACTCACATTCTCTAAATCAAACATCTATATAAAATTTTCAAATTCAGTCATATTTATCGTGCAACCAACATAATTGATTCATACGAAAACTCAACTTGGAATCTTCCCTTCTCACCAACACAAACAAGGTAGCAAACTAGAGAAATATCTATATATTTTTTTTCTTTCTTTTTTATTTCTTTGTTTTTTTTTTTTAAGATATGGTTTATTCTTTGTCTTTAAGTAGTCACTTCCCTTTTGACGTGAATACAAGCATTTGTGATGAATGCACCCGGTTACTCACAAAGTCACAAACTTAAAGTGATTTGCATACTCATATTTTAAGCTGCCGTTTGATGTAAAGATAAACATTTGTGATGAATACCCCTAGTTACGGAGCAACTCAAAACATTGGAGTAGATAGAACTTTGTACACATTTATTTATTTATTTGTGTAATAATTATTACTCTATTTACTTAAACCTTGTTTAGGACTGGATCAAAAGGGATAATCACAAGTAAAGCATCATACTCATCTTTCATGCATAATCACACAACTCAAACAACTTTTACAAGGAAAGATGTACTTCAGTAATCTTAAAAAAAAGTATGTTATATCTTGCTTTATAAGATATTATCTATCCCAAATTGAAGCATGCAATGTTCAACATAATAATGAATCCAAAAATGTAATGATGATCCTAAACAAGTCTCATTCACATACGAATGCAAGTATTTTTTTTTTTTAACAAGCATGGTTATCTCAAGCATTCAACATAATGAAATATCTAAAATTAAGTTTTACATTATCCTCAATGTAAAAGAGAAAGAGAAGAAAAGTATAAAGATTAGAAAATTGTTACTCCCCTTTTGTTTTCAAGGATGAATGTCTGATTGAATTGGGCATGAGCTAACTTCTTGCTTGATTTTTTTTTTAACCTGCATATCACAACTAAAAGAAAACATTGATGTTTTTTTTTTAAAAAAAAAAATAAAGAACCTCACATCCCCCAACTTAAAATAATGCATTGTCCCAAATGTATGATCAAGAAAATATAAGAGATGGAAGAAAGAAGAAAAAAATAAAAATGAAAAAAACAATAAAAATGAAAAATAAAAATAAAAACTCATTACTTCTAATACTACAATGGTATTGGATCTTCAAGATCCAATGTCTTAACTTCAGCCACAACGTTTTCAAGATAAGGTTTCAATCGATGACCATTTACTTTGAAAATATTTCCATTCTTGGGATTTTCTACCTCAAATGCACCATGCTCAGAGATGGATTTAATCACAAATGGACCAATCCATTTTGTCCTCAACTTCCCAGGAAAGAGATGTAATCGTGAATTATACAAGAGAATCTTTTGACCAACATGAAAGGATTTTCTAAGAATATGTTTATCATGCAAAGTTTTCATCTTATGTTTTGAAATTTTTGCATTTTCAAATGCATCATTTCTCAACTCCTCTTATTCATCCAATTAAAGCTTTCTATTTTTGCCAACCCCGTTTTCATTTTCATTGAATTGCCGAATGGCCCAATATGCACGGTGCTCAATCTCAACAGGGAGATGACAAGGCTTTCCATAAACTAGCCTATAAGGAGACATTCCTAAAGAGGTCTTATAAGCAGTGCGATATGCCCACAAAGCATCAACTAGTCATAGGGACCAATCTTTACGGTTTGGATTGACTGTTTTCTCTAAAATGTTCTTGATCTCCCTATTTGCCAACTCAGCTTGGCCACTAGTCTGTGGGTGATAGGGGGTACTGATCTTGTGAATTACACCATATTTTCACATCAAAATCCCAACGGGTTTGTTACAAAAATGTTTTCCCCCATCACTAATCATAGCCCGGGGCATTCAAAACGAGAGAAAATATTTTCTTTCAAGAATTTGACCACAACTCGATGGTCATTGGTTCGAGATGTAATGGCCTCCACCCATTTAGACACATAATCAACAGCTACAAGGATGAATTGGTAACCAAATGAACTTGGAAAAGGTCCCATGAAATCAATCCCCCAACAATCAAATATTTCCAAAACAAGGATGGGGTTAAGGGGCATCATGTTACGCCTAGTGAGGCTACCTAGTCGTTGGCATCAGTCACATGCAACACAGAAGGCATGAACATCTTTAAACATGGTGGGCCAATAAAAACCACACTGCAAGATTTTGGCAATGGTTTTCTTGGAAGAGAAATGACTACCACAGGCTAATGCATGACAAAAATTAATGACACTTGAAATTTCATGATCAGGGATGCACCGCCTAATAATTTGGTCAGGACAATATTTAAATAGGTAGGGGTCATCCCAAAAAAAGGTGCGCACATTGCGCAAGAATTTTTATTTGTCAAGTTTAGACCAATGAAAAGGAATCTGAATTGTGGCTAGGTAATTTGCTATGTCAGCATACCATGGAGAACCAATGTAGGAGACAATACCTGCACAAAATAAATTTTCATCAGCAAAGAGTTCATTTATTGGAGATTCATCAATTATGGTCTCATAGCTTGAAAGACAAGATAAATGATCAGCCACTACATTCTCTACTCCCTTTTTATCTCAAATTTCAAGGTTAAACTCTTGGAGTAGGAGGATCCATCGAATCAAACGTGGTTTGGCATCTTGTTTTGTGAGCAAATATTTCAATGCTGCATGATCAGTGAAAACAATAACAAGAGATCCAACCAAATAAGACCTAAACTTGTCTAATGCAAAGACCACAGCTAAGAGTTCTTTTTCAGTTGTAGTGTAATTCAATTGAGGATCATTCAAAGTCTTGCTAGCATAATATATGACATGAGGTTTCTTGTCTTTTCTTTGCCCTAAAACAGCCCCAACCGCAAAATCACTAGCATCACACATCAATTCAAATGGTAAAGACCAATCAGGAGCTTGCATGATTGGTGTAGCTGTCAACAACCCTTTAAGCTTTTCAAAAGCTTCTTGACATTTTAATGTCCAATCAAATTGGACATCTTGTGACAACAAGTTACACAATGGTTTGGCAATGGTACTAAAAGAATGAATGAATCTTCGATAAAAACCAGCATGTCCTAAAAAGGATCTTACATCTTTCACAATCGTAGAGGTAGGTAATTTTTGAATGATTTCCACTTTTGACTTATCTACCTCTATTCCTTTTGAAGAGACAATATGACCTAAGACAATGCCATGTGTCACCATAAAATGACACTTCTCCCAATTGAGTACAAGATTGCTCTCTTCACATCTTTCAAGGACTTTTTCTAAATGCATTAGACACAACTCATAAGAATCCCCATAAACTGAAAAATCATCCATGAAAACTTCCAAAAAATTTTCCACCATGTCACTAAAGATACTCATCATACACCTTTGAAAAGTGGCTGGTGCATTACACAAACCAAAAGGCATTCTTCTATAAGCATATGTACCAAAAGGACAAGTGAAAGTGGTTTTTTCTTGGTCTTCTAAAGAAATCTCAATTTGGTTGTAACCTGAGTATCCATCAAGAAAATAATAGAAAGCTCTTCCAGCTACTCTTTCAAGCACTTGGTCTAAAAATGGAAGCGGAAAATGGTCCTTCCTAGTCACCATGTTCAATTTATGATAATCAATGCACATACACCATCCAGTTTGGATTCTAGTTGGTACCAGCTTATTATTTTCATTCTTCACTACCGTGACTCCAGATTTTTTAGGGACAACTTGGGTTGGACTAACCCATTTTGAGTTTGCAATAGGGTAAATGATACCTGCATTAAGTAGCTTAAGCACTTCACCTCTCACTACTTCCTTCATGTTTGGGTTCAATCGTCTTTGCATTTGCCTCACAGATTTAGCCTCTTCTTCAAGATAGATTCTATGTGTACATAAAAGAGGGCTAATTCCTTTCAAGTCAATAATTTTCCACCTAATTGCTTTCTTGTGTTTTCTCACCACTCTCAAAAGTTTTTGTTCTTGCTCTATGCTAAGTTTTGATGAGATCACCATAGGATATGATTCATCTTCCCCTAGAAATGCATACTTAAGATCACTCGGTAAAGGCTTCCTTTCTAGTTTATAAGGCTGGACAAGAGATGCCTCAACTTTCACATGGGGTGAAATCAAAGGCTCAAACGATGGGGTCCATTGACCTATTGACATAATAGGCATTGGATCTAGATAAGTCTCGAGTTCTCTTACTTCCTCATCAACATATTCCAAAGAACAAAATCTTTCATCATGAATTAAAGTTCTCTCCAATGGATCCTTGATCCACACTCTCTCAAAGTGTTCTTGACAAACTGTTTGGATGAAATCTACCTCTCTAATGTCCTCATGTTCCCTAATTTGTTTGGAGATATTGAATATGTTCATCTCCATAGTCATATTCCCAAAAGACAATTTCATCACCCCATTCCTACAATTAATTAAGGCATTGGATGTAGCTAGGAAAGGTCTCCCTAAAATGACTGGGATGGGAGCATTAGAACCTTGAATTGGTGCGGTGTCTAACACTACAAAATCAACAAGAAAGTAGAATTTATCTATTTTGACCAACACATCCTCAACGATACCCCTAGGAATCTTGATTGACCTATCAGCTAATTGAAGGGTGATTCGAGTAGGCTTGATTTCTCCTAAACCTAATTGTTCGTAAACAGTGTAGGGTATTAAATTCACACTTGCTCCTAAATCCAACAAAGCTTGATCTATCTTATGACTTCCAATCATGCATGAAATGGTAGGACAACCAGGATCTTTGTATTTGGGAGGGGTCTTAAACTGGATGATGGCACTAGCATGTTTAGTTAGAAAGGCTCTTTCTTTCACATTCAATCTCCTTTTGACTGTGCATAAATCCTTAAGAAACTTTGCATAAGATGGAACTTGTTTAATTGCATCAAGGAGTGGAATATTGACTTTCACTTGTTTGAACAATTCATAGATTTCTGAGTTCATAAGATCTTGTTTAGGTTTCCCTAACCTTTGTGGAAATGGTGCTCTAGGAACAAATTCTAAATCACTCACTTTGACTCTAATTTTTCTTGAATCATCTCCTTTCTCACTCATCTCTTTCTCATTTATCTTGCCTTCTTTGTCACTCAAACTCTCATTTGTCACTTGTGTTTTGATTCCCTCTTCACTTTCCCTAGATTTCTCCTCCACAATACCTTTAGGAATCCTAAAACCTATACCTTTGTCAACAATCTTTCCACTTCTAAGGGTAGTGATGGCTTGGACTTGTTCATGGTTTGAAGGTTCACTAGGTGAGGATTCACTCATGTGTACCTGACCTCTAGGATTGGGCATTGGTTGAGCTGGGATTTTTCCCTTCTCTTGAATGCTTAGTGATTGAGTCAACTTAGTTAGTTGACTTCGAATGTCATCTAAGGTCCTATTGGTCTGGTCTTGGAATTTGTAAGCTTGGTTGTTGATTCCTCCTTGCGTTTGCATGAATTGTTGAAGAGTATCCTCTAGGGATCTCTTATGAGGTGGTTGGTATGTGTTATGTGTGGAAGCATGAAATGGTTGGGGTGGAAGTTGAAATGTTTGAGGTACTGAAGAGCCCTCATTTCTCCATCCAAAATTTGGGTGGTTCCTCCATCCAGGATTATAGGTCTCAAAGTAGGGATTGCCTACTTGGATTGGAAATGGCTTTCTAACATTACTTGAATCAGAAGTTTGGCCATATAGCACTTCCTTGAAGGCTGGAATGGTAGGACACTCAGTTTTCCTATGCCCTTTGCTCTCACAAACAACACAACTTTCCTCTTGTTGTTCACTCATGACATGCACTTTTTCAATCTCAAGAGACTCTACTATCTTAGCCAATGAGGCTAATCTAGCATTGAGGTCATCAGTCTCTTTCAATTGAAACTTCCCACTTGAATGAGAAATGGTGTTTCTAGACTCAACATGAACTGGGAGAGAAGTCTCCCATTGCTTTGTGTTTTCAGCCAATTGATAAAAAAAATCAAAGGCCTCACTTGGTTCTTTGTCATAAAACTCACCATTACACATAGTTGACACTAACTTTTTAAAATCTACGGTAAGAGAGTCATAGAAGAAACTCACTAACCTCCACATCTCAAAACCATGGTGGGGGCATGCATTTAACAAGTCTTTGAACCTTTCCCAAGCTTGGTGAAATGAGTCATTTGGACTATAAGAAAAATTCATCATTTGACGTTGTAAGGCTGCTGTCCTATGAGTGGGGAAGTATTTTTTCAAAAATTCAGCTTGCATTTCTCTCCATGTACCTATAGACCTAGGACGTAGGGAGTTTAGCCAAAGCTTGGCTTTATCCTTTAGAGAGAATGGGAATAATTTCAGCCAAATAGTTTCTTCAGTGCATGTTCTATCAATAAAAGTATTACATACCTCTTCAAAGTCCTTAATGTGTATATATGGATTTTTAGAATCCATACCATGATATGTGGGAAGAAGTTGGATCATGCCTGGTTTCAAATTGAAAGCTTGTTGGTTCAGAGGCAAGATAATACACGAAGGTGTACTTTGTCTAGCTGGGTGAAGATACTCTCTAAAAGTTCGAAAATTAGGTTGATCATTGAATTGTGGAGGTCCATTACCTTGAACACTCCCTTCACCCCCTATATCTTCAACATTAGCCATGATGAAAAAAATAATAATAATATAACAATTATATTAATATGAAAAGAAAGGAAAAAAAGAAAAAGAAGATTGCAAATAAAAGTAAATGAAATGTAAAAGATAAAGTAATAGCTCAAAAATAAAAATACAACAAATTAGAAAATTCACACTTCAACTAATAAGCAATATTAACAATAATCAACATTAAAAGACAATTATAACAAGCATGAATAAAGAGGCTGTAATACCAGCTAAGTACTTCAAATAATAAATATAAGAAAAAAAATCACAATAAAACAATAAAATAAAATAAAATAAAATAAACAAGAGGCGGTAATACCAGCCAAGTACTTCAAAAAAAAAACAACAACAACAATACAACAAGATAAAATAAAATAAACAAAAGGCGGTAAAACCAGCCTTATAATATAAACAATAAAAATTATAAACTAATTAGAATAAACATCAAAAGAAAAATTGTTGAACCAACCAAAAGCTAACAATTAGTAGTCCAACAGTCCAATATCCGAAAAGTTGAGGTCAATTTTTTTTTGAGGCGGTAAAACCAGCCAATTGATTTTTATATATGATTTTTTTTTTGTTTTTTCCAATAATCAAATCTAAATTTTTTACCTTTGCTTGCTAGCTCCCTGGCAACGGCGCCAAAATTGCTTGACCACTTTTTATGATCGGCTTGTTTTAACTCGCAAGTGCACGAGTGTGCGATGTAGCAATTAACTCGGTAAGATCGAGGTCATATCCACAGAGAGCTAGATCTGGAAATTAAGCTAGGTAACAAAAAAAAAACTCAAGAGAAATTAAATTAATAATAACTTGGTTGAAAATAATTGATGGATTTGTTTTCAAAGATGAAAAGGTGTAAATAGATTTTAAATGACAAGAAAAAGTAAGTCTTGGTCCAAATCAATTTTAATGGTGATATATTGGTGATTCCTTCAACATATATAAGATAACTCAACCTAATCTCAACGATGGTGATATTAGATCGGAAGATATTACAATGAAGATTAGAAAGATGAAGATTAAGATATTACAATGAAGTTTAGAAAGATGAAGATTGATTATTACTTAAGAATGAACAAGTACTTTCATATTAAGTAAGACATTGAATCAAGCAATCTCTATACCAAAACTAAAGTTTGTGCATAAAAATTCAAGATTATAACATTACCTAAATGATTTCTAAAATTTCTTTGCAATAATAAATCATTCATGAAGAAAATGAGAAGATAAACATTAAGATTCATTCATATCCTAAAGAACTCACCTTAATCACCATCATCCTTGATTTGGATCCAAGAAAGAGATTAGCCAACCATGATTATATATAAGAACACTTTAATAAACATGAAATAACTTGAATCAAACTGAAATAATAAGTTTTACAAACTAAAAAACCGAAATCTATAAAGAAGAACACAACACAATTTCAGAAAACATTCAGACACAAATCTAACTCTAACTTTGGATAGCAATTTGACCCTCTTAAAAGCCTCCTCTCGAGATGTCTATTAGATACATATTTATAGGAAATTCTGTCACCTTTCCAGATCATTAAAGAACAGCTCATTTGGACACCTGAGTCAAAAGTTATGGGCAAAATACCGAAAGGTGTTCTGAAAAATCAAATCAGGACAGCTTTGCAACCACTTTGGTGCACGTTTTTCTTCCTCATTTATGAGCTATCTCTTTCTTCTTTTTGACCCAAAATAATGTAAAAAGTCCCCTCTAGCTTTCCATCCATGTGCTTGCCTTCTTGGATCAATGGATTACCCAAAATAAATCAATTGTTGTTGTGTGGACATGTAAGATCATGGATTGTGTTTGGGCTGATTTGAAGGTTGATTTGGGGCTGATTTGGGGCTGAATTTAAGCATCAAATAAGTATACAAATATACCTATTATTTTGGCTAAGATTGACATTGAAACCTTGAGTGTTCAATGGTTGAAGTTTGCACACAACATAAGGCAAGTTTGGGCTTGAAATAGATCATATGATATTCTTTTCTAGAATTGGAATAGAATTGATTTTTGGGACAAATTTGGAGCACTTATTTGAACCAAGATTTTCTTCAATCTTCAACTAAATGTCTCTTCAATTCTTTGTTTTGAATTCCGACGTTGAATTTCCTGAATTAATTCATTTAAGCTCCAAAAACCTATTGAAACATTAAAACAAACTTCATTACTAAAAAGCACATCAATTATTATAAAAAAAACCAAATAAAAACAATAAATAGATATGTAAAATAAGAGACTTAATGACACTTTTGATGCACAATCACCTTCTTTTCATGGCTTAGATTTAGAAAATCCATACTTGCATTTAAGGGAATTTGAGGAGGTTTGTAGCATATATAATGATTCAAATTGTAGCGTGAACACCATCAGATTAAAGCTTTTTTTCTTTTTCATTAAAAGATAAAGCTAAAACATGGCTACAAAATTTGAGACAGAGATCCACTCGTGCTTGGGATGAAATGCAACACCAGTTTTTAAAGAAGTTTTGCCCATCTCACATAACAAACTCTTTCAAAAGACAAATCACTACTTTCGCTCAAAAATCAGGAGAAACATTTTACCAATGTTGGGACAGGCATCGAGACTTGCTTAATACTTGCCCTCATCATGGTTTTGAAACATGGAGATTGGTTTCACATTTTTATGAAGGCTTAACACCTAGAGATAGGCAAATGGTTGAACTGATGTGCAATGGAACGTTGAAGATAAAGACCCTAATGAAGCAATAGAGTACTTAGACTTGTTAGCTGAAAATGCTCAAAATTGGGACACCGCGGGTACTTATAAGGCACCGAGTAAAACTCAACCTCATACATCTAGTGAAGATATGTACAACCTTGGAAAAGATCATGACCTCTAAGCCAAGTTTGCATATTTAGCTAGAAAAGTCGAGGCACTAGAATTGAAAAAGAATGGTCAATTAAAATCTGTTGAAAACATTGTGTGTCAAATATATGAAACAAATGAACATTCAACTAGTAAGTGTCCAACCTTGCCTTCTTTTAAGGAATGTCTCCATGAACAAACCCATGCTTTAAATAGTTTCCAAAGGGTCAACCGCAACCTATACTCACAAACATATAACCATGGTTGGAGAAATCACCCAAATTTCAGTTGGAAGAGTGATAATAACAATGTACAAACTTCACAACCACCATTTGAAGCACACCACAATTTCCAAAATTCTCATGGATATGCACCTCCTTATGCTCCATCTCCTAGAAGAAATCTTGAGGAAACATTGCATGCATTCATTAAAAAGTAAGAGACAATCAATACTCAACTTGCTCAAAACATGACAGATTTTAAAGATACTCTTACAAAATTGACATCTGCTCTTAGTTTCCAAAGGAAAGGTAAGTTTCCATCTCAACCACAATAAAATCTCGAGAGGCAATATAATGCAAATGCAAGTAGTTTTAGAAGCCAATACATGGATCAAGTCAAATCAGTCACTACTCTTTGTAGTGGTAAGGTTATTGAAAAACCCAGTCTTGAACCTTGTGAGAAAAATGATGAGTCAATCTCTGAGGGTAAAGAAGGGGTTGAATCTGAAATTTGCAAAGAAAAGACTGATTTCCCGCCAGCACTTCCATTTCCTCAGGCTATGACCAAACAAAGAAAAGTCAATCACAACTCTAAAATTTTTGAAACTTTCAAACAGGTAAGAATCAATATACCTTTACTGGATGCTATTAAACAGGTTCTTTCGTATACGAAATTTTTGAAAGATCTATGCATGGTAAAGAGGAAACTGAATGTGAAAAAGAAAGCCTTTTTAGCCGAACAATTAAGTGTCATTCTTCAGAACAATAATGCTTTGAAATATAAAGACCCTGGTTGTCCTATAATTTCTTGCTTTATTGGAGAACATAAAATCGAACAAGCCTTACTTGATCTTGGAGCCACTGTGAATTTACTTCCATATTTAGTTTTTCAAAGTCTCAATCTAGGTGAGTTAAAACCAACTTCTATAACTCTTTTACTTGTTGATAGATCTGTAAAAGTGCCTAGAGGAATAGTCGAAGATGTGTTAGTACATGTCGATAAATTCATTTATCTTGTGGATTTTGTTATCTTAGATACAGAACCTGTTGAAACATGTAATTCATTTCTTGGTATTTTAGGACGTCTGTTTCTTGCAACTTCTAACTGACACGACTAAAAGATTGATGTCTTCTCCCAAGTGCAGGAGTGTCGAAGTAATAAATAACCGGCAAGACCGGGGTCGAACCACAGGGAGGTTAATTATACAAATTATAAATAACAATTATAAACAACAATAATAGAAATAACAACAATAACTACAATAATAATAATAATAATAATAATAGTAGTAATAATAGTAGTAGTAGTAGTAGTAGTAGTAGTAGTAGTAGTAGTAATAATAATAATAATAATAAAGAAAGAGAAGAAGAAGATGATGATGAGAACTTGGAGATGGAAAATTAATGTAAGGATTAAACAATAATAATAACAAATGTCAAGGTTAGAGGTTCCACTAATGGTATGTCAAACAAGTATAGTATAAACTCTTATTATTCAATTGGAAACCACACACAAAGGAGGTTCCAATCAGATTATATATTGTTAACATGATTACATTAGTCATCTTATTCGATTAATGCTAGTACTTGTAAATCTCGTCAAGCATTCATGATTATAACTTATGTTAACAACAAATCTCGTCAAACTCATTGTTGACAAAAGATTTGCATCAACATTTTCAGTGCGTTTTTCATCTGTGATTTCTTCCTCAGAATAAATCATTTGCAAATCTTCAGATTCATCCAATTCATTTTTACTTAAAGTAGATTCAAGTTGATCATAAACTAATTCGTCAATATGATCTACTTCTTGTAAATCATTATCATCTCCAGGTTGCTTGCAAATGTTGAAAATATTCATCTCCAATGTCATGTTTCCAAATGATAGCTTCATCAGTCCATTCCTACAATTAATCAACGCGTTAGAGGTTGCAAGAAACGGACGTCCTAAAATAACAGGAAATGAATTACATGCTTCAACAGGTTCTGTGTCCAAGACAATAAAATCCACAGGATAAATGAATTTATCGACTTGTACTAACACATCTTCAATTATTCCTCTAGGCACTTTTACAGATCTATCGGCAAGTAAAAGACATATAGAAGTTGGTTTTAACTCACCTAGATTGAGACTCTGAAAAACTGAATATGGAAGTAAATTCACACTAGCACCGAGATCAAGTAAGGCTCTTTTAATTTTATGCTCTCCAATAAAGCAAGAAATTGTAGGACAACCAGGGTCTTTATATTTCAAAGCATTATTGTTTTGAAGAATAGCACTTACTTGTTCGGCTAGAAAGGCTTTCTTTTTCACATTCAGTTTCCTCTTCACAGTGCATAGATCTTTCAAAAATTTAGCATAGGAAGGAACCTGTTTAATAGCATCCAGCAAAGGTATATTGATCCTTACGTGTTTGAAAATTTCAAAAATTTCAGAGTTGTGATTGACTTTCCTTTGTTTGGTCATGGCATGAGGAAATGGAAGTGCTAGTGGTGAATCAGTCGTTTCTTTGCAATTTTCAGATTCAACCCCTTCCTTACCCTCAGAGATTGACTCATCATCTTTCTCATAAGATTCAAGAGAGGGTTTTTCAATAACCTTACCACTACGCAGAGTAGTGACTGATTTGACTTGATCCATGTGTTGGCTTTCGGAACTACTTGCATTTGCATTGTATTGCCCCTTGGGATTTTGTTGTGGTTGAGATGGAAACTTACCTTTCTCTTGGAAACTGAGAGCAGATGTTAATTTTGCAAGAGTATCTTTAAAATCTGTCATGTTTTGAGTAAGTTGAGTATTGATTGTCTCTTGCTTTTCAATGAATGCATGCAATGTTTCCTCAAGATTTCTTCTAAGAGGTGGAGCATAAGGAGGTGCATATCCATGAGAATTTTGGAAATTATGGTGTGCTTGAAATGGTGGTTGTGAAGTTTGTGCATTGTTGTTCTCACTCTTCCAATTGAAATTTGGGTGATTTCTCTAACCAGGGTTGTATGTTTGGGAGTATGGGTTGTGGTTGGGCCTTTGGAAACTGTTTAAAGCATGAGCTTGTTCATGGAGACATTCCTTAAAAGAAGGCAAGGTTGGACAATCGTTGGTTGAGTGTTCATTTATTTCACAGATTTGACACACAATGTTTTCAACAGATTTTAATTGACCACTCTTTTTCAATTCTAGTGCCTCAACTTTTCTAGTTAAAGATGCAAACTTGGCTTGAAGGTCATGATCTTCCCTAAGGTTGTACATGCCTCAACTAGATGTGTGAGGTTGAGTTTTACTCGGTGCCTCATAAGTACCCGCAGTGTCCCAATTTTGAGCATTTTTAGCTAACAAGTCTAAGTACTACATTGCTTCATCAGGGTCTTTATCTTCAAAAGTTCCATTGCACATCAATTCAACCATTTGCCTATCTTTAGGTGTTAACCCTTCATAGAAATGTGAAACCAATCTCCATATTTCAAAACCATGATGAGGGCAAGTACTAAGCAAATCTCGATACTTATCCCAACATTGGTAAAATGTTTCTCCTGGTTTTTGAGTGAAAGTAGTGATTTGTCTTTTGAAAGAGTTTGTTCTGTGAGATGGGAAAAACTTCTTCAAAAACTGTTGTTACATTTCATCCCAAGCATGAATGGATCCTGGTCTTAAATTTTATAGCCATGTTTTAGCTTTATCTTTTAATGAAAAAGGAAAAAGCTTTAATCTGATGGTGTTCATGCTACAATTTAAATTATTATATGTGTTGCAGACCTCATCAAATTCCCTTAAATGCAAGTATGGATTTTCCAATTCTAAACCATGAAAAGAAGGTAAAAGTTGAATAATACCTGGTTTAAAATTAAAATGAGATGCATTGGGAGGAAAAATTATGCATGATGGTGCACTTGTTCTTGTGGGATTCATGTGGTCTCTAAGTGTTCTAGCACGGTTATTCTCATTATTCTCATTATGAAGTGATTGATTATCTTCTTCGGCCACATTTTCTGAAAATGATGAGGATACCCTACAAAGTCTACCACTTGATGTACGTGACCACACTTTCATGCACGTGTAGGAATTCATGCACGTGTTGGAATATAATAAAATGAAGAAGAAAACAAAAGAAGAAGGAAGAAAACAAAATAAGGAGAAACAAAATAAAAGAGACAAAGTTATATACAAGAAAAGTGAAAAGAGAAAATAAAATAAAAACTATAATTTATACAAGAACTTACCTCCCCGGCAATGGCGCCAAAAACTTGACACGACTAAAAGATTGATGTCTTCTCCCAAGTGCAGGAGTGTCGAAGTAATAAATAACCCGGCAAGACCGGGGTCGAACCACAGGGAGGTTAATTGTACAAATTATAAACGACAATAGTACAACAACAATAATAACAACAATGACAATAATAATAATAATAATAATAATAATAATAATAATAATAATAGTAATAATAATAATAACATAGTAGTAGTAGTAGTAGTAGTAGTAGTAGTAGTAATAATAATAATAATAAAGAAAGAGAAGAAGAAGATGATGATGAGAACTTGGAGATAGAAAATTAATGTAAGGATTAAACAATAATAATAACAAATGTCAAGGTTAGAGGTTTCACTAATGGTATGTCAAACAAGTCTAATATAAACTCTTATTATTCAATTGGAAACCACACATAAAGGAGGTTCCAATCAGATTATAGATTGTTAACATGATTACATTAGTCATCTTATTCGATTAATGCTAATATTTGTAAATCTCGTCAAGCATTCATGATTATAACTTATGTTAACAACAAATCAAGTTCCTTTCATAGCTCAGGTGTCGGTTATACCATACAATTTGAACTATGAAAGTGCCAAGCATTTGTTGTACCAAGTGTTATACAACATAAATCAAGATTAGTCATTTAACAAGCAAAGTATTAAAGAGTGAACAAGATAACAAATATAAAACATGTTAGTATCAAACATTAAAGTCCATATTAAGTTTACATTATACTTATTCTTACACCATTAGTGTAACCTTTTCACCTTGACATAATTAACTTAGCTAGACATAATGAAAGAAAGAAAAATAGATAAACAAAATAAGAACATAAAAGTTAACTAAGTAAAGGAAAGGAAATGAAAGGCATAAACTTGATATTAATGAAAGCAAAGCATAAACATTACAAAAAATACAAAGAGAGAAAGGAAGAGCATGATCTTGATCTGAACACCAAGATGCCTAAATGCATGGCAAATGCCTCCTTTTATAGGCCAAAATTGGGAACTATTGATTTGATGACTAATTGATAAGTGGGTGGCCAACTTTTGACTTGGTGACAATCCTTATCTTCTCTTGTCTGCCCAAAACGTCATTGATAACGTCAAAACTGGAGCCAGTTGCAAACATAAAAGTTGTAGGCAATTGTCGCATCTTTCTTGTGTAAACAATTCAGCTCATTTGGACTTCGAGAACTCCAGATATGGCCAAAATACTGAACAGTGCTCGGGTTGGAAGACAGATTCGGGCTTCTTTGTTGTTGCTACAATTTGGACTTGAAAATGGCCTTTTTAGATCTTGGGCTCCATATAAAAGTTGTAGGCCTATGTCTTACCTTTCCATCCATATAAATTGGACCTAAATCTGAGATATATAGCTCCAGATATGACCCAATTACCGAACAGTGTTCTGGTTTGGATTGCACCGACATCTTTTTTCTAAGTTTGGCCATCTCTTTATCCTTGCAATTTAAGTTCTTAAAGTCATCAATCAATCCTTTCATTTATGTGATAGGCCTGCATTTAAAATGAACATTTACCATAAATTAAAGGTATCTTATATTATTAGATATATTATTATAAAACATGCTTTAGTTAAGGAGTTATTGATACTTCAAGTGCAAAATGATGATATAAAACCATGATAAAAATACACTTTTAAGTACTAATCACTAACGCATTGATTAATTGTAGGAATGGACTGATAAAGCTATCATTTGGAAACATGATAGTGCAGATGAATATTTTTAACATTTGCAAGCAACCTAGAGATGATAATGATTTACAAGAAGTAGATGATGTTGATGAATTAGTTTATGATCAACTTGAATCTACTTTAAGTAAAAATGACTTGGATGAATTTGAAGATTTGCAAATGATTTATTCTGAGGAAGAAATCACAGATGAAAAACGCACCAAAATGTTGATGCGGATCTTTTGTCAAAAGTGACAACAAATTCGACATCTGATATCACACAAATCGATGATTACTTTCCTAACGAATCTTTACTTTCTCTTAGTCCAATGCCTTGGTATGATAAAAATATCAATATTCTTGCTTTAGGAGATTTGCCAGCTGATTAGAGTACCCAAGACAAAGAAACGTTTTTGAACAAAGTGAAGAACTTTTATTGTGATGACCTTAACTTATTCAAATATTGTCCTGATCAAATATTTCAAAGATTCATTCCCGACAATGAGGTAAGTAGTGTCATTAAACTTTGTCATTCTGAAGCATGTGGGAGTTATTTCTCGTCAAAAAAGACAGCTGCAAAAATCTTTCAAAATAGATTTTATTGGCCCACCATGTTCAAGGACACGCATGCATTGTGCAAAACTTGTGAAAATTGTCAAAAAGTTGATACTGGTCAAAAAGTTTTGTTTTATAATTCTCAACTCTATTCATTCCTTAAAGAGCTAAGATCAAGATGCAACAATCCTTATGGGGCCTATGATATTGAGAATTCAATGAATGACAATATTTTTAAGGAAAATGGACATCGTTTGAAAGCTAACTTTGATAATTTTCCTAGTGAAAATGAATCAACTGGTTTGAATGATCTTGTAGATAAAGGTTGATTATTATTTTTTTCTCACATTGTTTTTGTGTTTCTTTTTAAGTGATTTTTGCTAGTTTCTCTCACCCCAGTCAAATGGCGGACAACGGTACTCCGTGACTTAAATCGGTTCTTTCAGTTTCTCATAATAACTGATATCTGTGTATATATTTATGCAATTCTATGAATCTCTCTTCCAATTCTCATTTGAAAATGAACACTAATCTTGAAAAATTGAAAAAGTATTTTCCCGCTCTACCTCAGAATGCGATTACAAAAATTTACCGTGCTAGATGTGCAAGATTGAGATTGTTAATGAATCATGGAATTCCTGAAGATATTCGCTGGTTGATTGAAGCAAAGGTCCGATTATCAGGTGAGTCCTCTAACTTCATTTCACACATGCCTGGAACAGGTAAAAGCACTTTTGCAAAGAAGCGTCGTGCAAAACGACTGGATGTCTGTCATCGATGTGCTAGATGGACTTGTAATACACAATGTCGTTCTTTAGGAATGGTATCTATAAACCGTGAAGATAAAATACAATTCATTAAGGATGGCCTGAGTAAGGAGTCTTTAGATAATCTTCTATTGACTCTTGAGACGCATCCTAGTGGAGATGTGCATCGTGCAATTCATGATTTATGGCCACTATTTCATAAAGAACATGATCGACTTAGTCTTGGGAATCTGACTAAAAAAGACCCTGTTTGCCAGTTTTTAAGAAAACTGGATGGGAAGCCTATCCCCGACCCATAGAGGGCGTTTAAGCCGTTCTTGGACGTAAAACCAAGGGAAGATGTGAGCCACAATCACAACTACCTGTACATACACATGCTTGGTTTTATTATTGTGTTTTGTTGTTTCTTATATTTGTTTCAGTGTGTTTCAGGTTTGTCAGTGTTCGTTATTTCAGGTGATATCTTCTATACTCTATCTTTCTACCTTAGAACATTGAGGACAATGTCTCGTTTTGGTTGGGGGGAGAGGGTAGTAGTTGATAAAAAAAAAATTGTTTTTCATTTCATAAAGCATGTGCATAATTGTTGTTACTAGGATGGCAGAGTAAAGGAGTTCTTTTGTTAAAGTGACTCTTGAGACGCATCTTAGTAACCATTCTTAACAAGGTCTATTATAATACTTCCTGAAATATTCAGGTTTACAAACTCTCGTATTGTTACCACTTAATTCTGCTCATATACTTATTTAACATGTATTTTTAAACCTTAATTTACACACACACACTTTAACATATGATTGTGGGTTGCATATTGGATTATTACATTATTTATGTTCTTTTGTTAAAGGTAACAACTAAGGGAAAGGGATTGTATATAATTAAAAAGAAAAAAAAAAAAAAAAAAAAAAAAAAAAAAAAAAAAAAAAAAAAAAAAAAAAAAAAAAAGAAAAAAAGAAAAAAAAATGATGATAATAAAAATGTAGATAAGTTTGGTTTCGTAGCCTCCCTAACCTAAGCAATTAAGCCCGAAGGGGTGTTTTAACACCTAATACCCTAAAGTCAACTGACTTGGGAGCTATTGGCCCAACGCTTGTTACATGGGTTGAGGAGAAAAGCTTAAAGGAATCAAACATTGCACTATCTACATATCAGTATCTGCGACCCGAGTTACTAAGCTCGTAGGGGTGTCTTAACACCTAATGCCCTAAGACCAACTGGTCTGGGAGTCATTAGCTGAAAGCTCATTACATGGGTTAAAGATGCATGATATTTTTAAATTATATGTATATAGAGTTAAAAAAAAAAAAAAAGACAAAAATAGTAATCCCAACCCAAGGAAGTTAACCTTAAACATTAGAACAAAAATTTTGTTTTCTTCCAAGAAAAGCCCCATAATTATGTGTTGATACATTGAGCACAAAAGAAAGGTTTATTAATATCTTGTTAAGAGGTATTGAGCAGATATATAAATTTAATGAGAGTTTGTTTATCTGGATAGACTAATGGAAGTTAAATGATGAATACCTTGCTTTGTGAAATTTGCAAATTTGTTTTCTATTTTAACGCTTTGATTACTAGGGACTAGTAATAAGCTGGTTGGGGGGTGTGATTAGTACTTAAAAGTGCATTTTTATCATGGTTTTATATCATCATTTTGCACTTGAAATGGACTTGTAATGCACAATGTTGTTCTTTAGGAATGGTATCTATAAATCGTGAAGATAAAATAAAATTCATTAAGGATGACCTGAGTAAGGAGTCTTTAGATAATCTTCTATTAACTCTTGAGACGCATCCTAGTAGAGATGTGCATCGTGTAATTTATGATTTATGGTCTCATTTTCATAAAGAACATGATCGACTTAGTCTTGGGAATCTGACTAAAAAAGAACTTGTTTGCTAGTTTTTAAGAAAACTGGATGGGAAGCCTATCCCCGACCCATAAAGGGTGTTTAAGCCGTTCATGGATGTAAAACCAAGGGAAGATGTGAGCCACAATCACAACTACCTGTACATACACATGCTTTTTCAAAAAAAAAAAATAAAGAGAGAGAGAGTGTGTGTAAAACTACAGCTGGCCTACATATAGGTGGTATGATTGCCTTTTTAATTTCTCATCTATAAAATCCTCTCTTCTTTCCCTTCATTTCCACTTAACCAATACATTCATCAAATATAGAAGTCTGTAGAAATGGGAAGTTCCTTAAGTCATCAAATAAGAAGTATTTATGTTTTCGGTGGATCTAGTCCTAGGAAAGAAAAGGAGTTTTTAGAATCAGCAAATCATCTTGGTTAGGTGCTAGCTGAGAGAAAGATTCATTTAGTGTATGGGGGAGGTAGTCTTGGGTTAATGGGAGGTGTGTCAATAGCTGCATTTTCAGGAGGTAGTCAAGTTTTGGGGGTCGTCCCCAAAGCTTTAACACAAGGGGACATCATTGGAAAAACAATTGGAGAGGAACTTCAGGTCTCCACAGTGTCGGCTCGAATGAATGCAATGTTTAACAATGTTGATGCCTTCATTGCTTGACCAGGTGGTCTAGGCACATTGGAAGAGATCTTTCATATTGCCTCTTAGACCCAACTGCGCATTCCCCATAAACTCATAGGTTTGTTAAATGTTAATGGCTATTATGATAAGTTGTTGTCTTTTCTTGATCATGCTATGGAACAAGAATTTTTAATATCTTCTGCACGACAAATCATAATCTCTGCTGCGATTGTTGAACAATTGATTGACCAACTACAATCTTTCATTCATGTGATTAATCATTCTATGAGTCGCATAAATTAGTCATCTAAGGAAAGCTGTAAAAAGCTTAAATTAGATTTGAGCCTTCATTTGTGAATCTCTATGTCTTTTGAATTTATTATTGTGTTTTGTTGTTTCTTATATTTGTTTCAATGTGTTTCAAGTTTGTTAGTGTTCATTATTTCAGGTGATATCTTCTATACTCTATCTTTCTACCTTAGAACATTGAGGACAATGTCTTGTTTTGGTTGGGGGGAGAGGGTAGTAGCTAAAAAAAAAACAAACAAAATATGTTTTCTATTTCATAAAACATGTGTAAAATTGTTGTTACTATGATGGTAGAGTAAAGAAGATCTTTTTATGACTCTTGAGACGCATCTTAGTAACCATTCTTAATAAGGTCTATCATAATACTTCTTGAAATATTCAGGTTTACAAACTCTCACATTACTATCACTTAATTCTACTTATATACTCATTTAACATGTATTCTTAAACCTTAATTTACACACACACACTTTAACATATGATTATGGATTGCACAATAGATTATTATATTATTTATGTTCTTTTGTTAAAGGTAACAACTACGGGAAAGAGATAATATATAATTTAAAAAAACAAAAAAAAAGAGCAAAAAAAAAAATGAATGATGATAATAAAAATGTAGATAAGTTTGGTTTTATAGCCTCCCTAACCTAAGCAATTAAGCCTGAAGGGGTGTTTTAACACCTAATACCCTAAAGTCAACTGACTTGGGAGCTATTGGCCCAACGCTTGTTACATGGGTTGAGGAGAAAAGCTTAAGGGAATCAAACATTGCACTATCTACATATCAGTATCTGCGACCCGAGTTACTAAGCTCGTAGGGGTGTCTTAACACCTAATGCCCTAAGACCAACTGGTCTGGGAGTCATTAGCTGAAAGCTCGTTACATGGGTTAAAGATGCATGGTGTTTTAATTTATATGTATATATATTTAAATAATAATAATAATAATAATAATCACAACCCAAGGAAGTTAACCTTAAACATTAGAACAAAAATTTTGTTTTCTTCCAAGAAAAGCCCCATAATTATGTGTTGATATATTGAGCACAAAAGAAAGGTTTGTTAATATCTTGTTAAGAGGTATTGAGTAGATAGATTAATGGAAGTTGAATGATGAATACCTTGCTTTGTGGAATTTGCAAAAAAAATTTCTATTTTAACGCTTTGATTACTAGAGACTAGTAATAAGCTAGTTGGGGGGTGTGATTAGTGCTTAAAAGTGTATTTTTTATCAAGTTTTATATCATCATTTTGCACTTGAAATATCAATAACTCCTTAACTAAAATATGTTTTATAATAATGTATCTAATAATATAAGATACCTATAATTTGTGGTAAATGTCTATTTTTAATGCAGGCCTATCACATAAATGAAAGGATTGATTGATGACTTTAAGAACTGAAATTGAAAGGACAAAGAGATGCTGGTGCAATCCAAACTAGAACACTGTTCGGTAATTGGGTCATATCTAGAGCTGTCGATCTCATATTTAGGTCCATTTTATATGGATAGAAAGGTAAGATATAGGTCTACAACTTTCATATGGAGCCCAAGATCTAAAAAGGTCATTTTCAAGTCCAAATTGGAGCAATAACAAAGAAGTCTGAATTTGTCTTCCAACCCGAGCACTGTTCAGTGTTTGGCCCATATCTGGAGTACTAAAAGTCCAAATGAGCTGCATTTTTTACACAAGAAAGATGAGACAATTTCCTACAACTTTCATGTTTTCAAGTGGCTCTAATGTTGACGTTATCAATGATGTTTTGGGCAGACAAGAGAAGATAAGGATTATCACCAAGTCAAGAATTGGTCACCCACTCATCAATTAGTCATCAAATCAATAGTTTCTAATTTTGGCCTATAAAAGGAGGCATTTGCCGTGCATTTAGGCATCTTGGTCTCCAGATCAAGATCATGCTTTTGCTTTCTATCTTTGTATTTTTTGTAATGTTTATGCTTTTCTTTCATTAATATCAAGCTTATGCCTTTCATTTCCATTCCTTTACTTAGTTAACTCTTATCTTATTTATGTTCTTATTTTGTTTATTTATTTTTCTTTCTTCTATTATGTTTAGCTAAGTTTATTATGTCAAAGTGAAAAGGTTACATTAATGGTGTAAGAATAAGTATAATGTAAACTCAATATGGACTTTAGTAGTAGTAGTAGTAACAACAACAACAACAACAACAATACTAATAATAAAGAAAAAGAAGGAGGAGGAGAAGAAGATAAGTTGATGAGAACTTTGAGATGGAAAATTAACGTAAGGATTAAACAATGATAACAAACAATGTCAAGGTTAGAGGATCCACTAATGGCATGTCAAATAAGTTCCTTTCATAGCTCAAGTGTCAATTATACCATACAGTATGGGCTATGAAAGTGTATTATTGAATTGGAAACCACACACAAAGGAGGTTCTAATTAGATTATAGATTGTTAACATGACGACATTAGTCATCTTATTCGATTAATGTTAATACTTGTAAATCTCGTCAAGCATTCATGATTATAACTTATGTTGACAACAAATCAAGTTTCTTTCATAGCTCAAGTGTTGGTTATACCATACAGTATGGGCTATGAAAGTGCCAAGCATTTGTTATACCAAGTGTTATACAACATAAATCAATATTAGTCATTTAACAAGCAAAGTATTAAAGAGTGAACAAGATAACAAATACAAAACATGTTAGTATCAAACATTAAAGTCCATATTAAGTTTACACTATACTTATTCTTACACCATTAGTGTAACCTTTTTACCTTGACATAATAAACTTAGCTAGACATAATGAAAGAAAGCAAAATAAATAAACAAAATAAGAACATAAATAAGAACTAAGTAAAGGAAAGGAAATGAAAGGCATAAACTTGATATTAATGAAAGCAAAGCATAAACATTACAAAAAATACAAAGAGAGAAAGGAAGAGCATGATCTTGATCTGGAAACCAAGATGCCTAAATGCATGGCAAATGCCTCCTTTTATGGGCTAAAATTGGGAACTATTGATTTGATGACTAATTGATGAGTGGGTGACCAATTCTTGACTTGGTGACAATCCTTATCATCTCTTGTCTGCCCAAAATGTCATTAATAATGTCAAAATTGGAGCCACTTGAAAACATGAAAGTTGTAGGAAATTATCTCAGCTTTCTTGTGTAAAAAATTACACTCATTTTGACTTCTAGAACTCCAAATTAAGTTTACACTATACTTATTCTTATACCATTAGTGTAACCTTTTCACCTAGACATAATAAACTTAGCTAGACATAATGAAAGAAAGATTGATTGATGAATTTAAGAATTGAAATTGAAAGGAGAAAGAGATGGTCAAACATAGAAAAGAGATGCTGGTGCAGTCCAAACCAGAATACTGTTCGATAATTGGGTCATATCTGGAGCTTTAGATCTTAGATTTAGGTATACTTTATATGGATGGAAAGGTAAGACATAAGCCTACAACTTTTATATGGAGCCCAAGACTTAAAAAAGTCATTTTCAAGTCCAAATGGTAGCAACAACAAATAAGTCTGAATCTGTCTTCCAACCCGAGCATTCTTCAGTGTTTGGCCTATATCTGGAGTTATAAAAGTAAAAATAACTTGAATTTTTTACACAAGAAAGCTGAGATAATTTCCTACGACTTTCATGTTTTCAAGTGGCTCTAATTTTGATGTTATCAATAATTTTTGGGAAAACAAGAGAAGATAAGGATTGTTATCAAGTCAAGAGTTGGTCACCCACTCATCAATTAGTCATCAAATCAATAGTTCCTAATTTTGGCCTATAAAAGGAGGCATTTGCCATGCATTTAGGCATCTTGGTTTCCAAATCAAGATCATGCTCTTGCTTTCTCTCTTTGTATTTTTTGTAATGTTTATGCTTTGCTTTCATTAATATCAAATTTATGCATTTCATTTCCATTCCTTTACTTAGTTAACTTTTATCTTATTTATATTCTTATTTTGTTTATTTATTTTTCTTTCTTTCATTATATCTAACTAAGTTTATTATTTCAAGGTGAAAAGGTTACACTAATGGTGTAAGAATAAGTATAGTGTAAACTTAATATGGACTTTAATGTTTGATACTAACATGTTTTGTATTTGTTATCTTGTTCACTCTTTAATACTTTGCTTGTTAAATGACTAATCTTGATTTATATTGTATAACACTTGGTACAACAAATGCTTGGCACTTTCATAGCTCATACTGTATGGTATAGCCGACACTTGAGCTATGAAAGGAACTTGATTTGTTGTTAACATAAGTTATAATCATGAATGCTTGACGAGATTTACAAGTATTAGCATTAATCGAATAAGATGACTAATGTAATTATGCTAACAATCTATAATCTGATCGGAACCTCCTTTGTGTGTGGTTTCCAATTAAATAATAAGAGTTTATACTATACTTATTTGACATACCATTAGTGGAACCTCTAACCTTGACATTTGTTATTATCATTGTTTAATCCTTACATTAATATTATATCTCAAAGTTCTCATCTTTTTCTTCTTCTCCTTCTTTTTCTTTATTATTATTATTATTATTATTATTGTTATTGCTATTGCTATTATTATTAGTATTACTACTGCTATTAATAGTATTATTATTATTGTTATTATTGTTGTCGTTGTTGTTGTTATTATTGTTATTGTTGTTGTATTATTGTTATTATAATTTATACAATTAACCTCCCTATGGTTCGACCCCGGTCTTGCTGGGTTATTTATTAGTTTGACACTCCTACACTTGGGAGAAGACATCAATCTTTTGGTCGTGTCAATTTTCCTATAGCCAATGCACATGCGCCAACCAGTAATAGTCCTAGTGGGAATTAACTCATTGTTTTCATTTGTTATCACAGTGACTCCAGACTTCTTGGGTACAACTTGGGTAGGACTTGCCCATTTGCTGTCAGAAATAGGATAAATGATTTCATTATCTAGAAGCTTAATGACTTCATTTTTCACTACTTCTTTCATATTAGGATTGAGTCTTCGTTGCATTTCCCTGGAGGGTTTAGCATTTTCCTCCAAATAAATTAAATCAAAGGACTAGTTCCTTTTATGTCAGCTATGGTCCATCTTAATGCATTTTTGTGCATTTTCAGAGTTTGTAATAACTTACCTTCTTGATGTGCATTGAGTTTGGAAGAAATTATTACTGCAAAAATCTCATTTTCTCCTAAAAATGAGTATTTGAGATTGAATGGCAACGACTTCAAATCAGGTTGGGGTGGTTGAACACTTGAAGGTATGGACTTAATTGATCGTGGTGGTTATTCCTCAATTTGTGGTCTCCAATTACTTGCCTTTGATTCTTTCTGAAAATAAACCATTTGCAAATCATCAGATTCATCAATCTCAATTTCACTAGAAGTGGTTGGAAATTGATCATGAATTAATTTTTCAATAAAGTCCACATCATGTAAATCATTATCATCTCCAGGTTGCTTGCAAATGTTGAAAATATTCATCTCCAATGTCATGTTTCCAAATGATAACTTCATCAGTCCATTCCTACAATTAATCAATGCATTAGAAGTTGTAAGAAACGGACGTCCTAAAATAACAGGAAATGAATTACATACTTCAATAGGTTATGTGTCTAAAACAATAAAATTCACAGGATAAATGAATTTATCAACTTGTACTAACACATCTTCAATTATTCCTCTAGGCACTTTTACAAATCTATCGGCAAGTAAAAGAGTTACAGAAGTTGGTTTTAACTCAGCTAGATTGAGACTTTGAAAAACTGAATATGGAAGTAAATTCACACTGGCTCCAAGATCAAGTAAGACTCTTTAATTTTATGGTCTCCAATAAAGCAAGAAATTATAGGACAACCAGGTTCTTTATATTTCAAAGCATTATTGTTCTGAAGAATGGCACTTACTTGTTCAGCTAAAAAGGCTTTCTTTTTCACATTTAGTTTCCTCTTTACCGTGCATAGATCTTTCAAAAATTTAGCATGGGAAGGAATCTATTTAATTGCATCCAGCAAAGGTATATTGATTCTTACCTGTTTAAAAGTTTCAAACATTGAAAGTTTCAAAGATTTCAGAGTTGTCATTGACTTTCCTTTGTTTGGTCATGGCATGAGAAAATGGAAGTACTGGCGGGGAATCAGTCATTTCTTTGCTATTTTCAGATTCAACCCCTTCATGACCCTCAGAGATTGAATCATCATCTTTCTCATAAGGTTCAAGATTGGGTTTTTCAATAACCTTACCACTTGAAAGAGTAGTAACTGATTTGACTTGATCCATGTGTTGGCTTCCGGAACTACTTGCATTTGCATTGTATTGCCCCTTAGGATTTTGTTGTCGTTGAGATGAAAACTTACCTTTCTCTTGGAAACTGAGAGTAGATGTCAATTTTGCAAGAGTATTTTTAAAATCTGTCATGTTTTGAGAAAGTTGAGTATTGATTGTCTTTTGCTTTTCAATGAATGCATACAATGTTTCCTCAAGATTTCTTCTAGGAGGTGGAGCATAAGAAGGTGCATATCCATGAGAATTTTGAAAATTATGGTGTGCTTAAAATAGTGGGTGTGAAGTTTGTACATTGTTATTATCACTCTTCCAACTCAAATTTGGGTGATTTCTCCAACCTGGGTTGTATGTTTGGGAGTCTGGGTTGTGGTTGGCCCTTTGGAAACTGTTTAAAGCATGGGCTTGTTCATGGAGACATTCCTTAAAAGAAGGTAATGTTGGACAATTATTGGTTGAGTGTTCATTTGTTTCACATATTTGACACACAATGTTTTCAAGAGATTTAATTGACCATTATTTTTCAATTCTAGTGCCTCGACTTTTCTAGCTAAAGATGCAAACTTGGCTTGAAGGTTATGATCTTCCCTAAGGTTGTACATACCTCCACTAGATGTATGAGGTTGAGTTTTACTTGGTGCCTCATAAGTACCCGCGGTGTCCTAATTTTGAGCATTTTCAGCTAACAAGTCTAAGTACTCAATTGGTTCATCAGGGTCTTTATCTTCAAAAGTTTCATTGCACATCAGTTCAATCATTTGCCTATCTCTAGGTGTTAAACCTTCATAAAAATGTGAAACCAATCTCCATGTTTCAAAACCATGATGAGGGCAAGTATTAAGCAAGTCTCGATACTTATCCCAACATTGGTAAAATGTTTCTCCTGGTTTTTGAGTGAAAGTAGTGATTTGTCTTTTGAAAGAGTTTGTTCTGTGAGATGGGAAAAACTTCTTCAAAAACTGTTGTTGCATTTCATCCCAAGCACGAATGGATCCTGGTCTTAAAATTTATAGCCATGTTTTAGCTTTATCTTTTAATGAAAAAGGAAAAAGCTTTAATCTGATGGTGTTCAGGCTACAATTTGAATCATTATATGTGCTACAAACCTCCTTAAATTCTCTTAGATGCAAGTATGGATTTTCCAATTCTAAGACATGAAAAGAAGGTAAAAGTTGAATAATGCCTTGCTTAAAATTAAAATGAGATGCATCGGGAGGAAAAACTATGCATGATGATGCACTTATTCTTGTGGGATTCATGTGGTCTCTAAGTGTTCTAGCACGGTTATTCTCATTATTCTCATTATGAAGTGATTGATTATCTTCTTCGGCCATATTTTCTGAAAATGATGAGGATACCCTATAAAGTCTACCACTTGATGTATATGACCACACTCTCATGCACATGTAGGAATAGAATAAAAGAAAGAAGAAAATAAAAGAAGAAGAAACAAGAGACAAGAAACAAAGTTATATACAAGAAAAGTGAAGAGAAAAAATAAAATAAATACTATAATTTGTACAAGAACTTACAACAGCGCCAAAATACCTGACATGACTAAAAGATTGATGTCTTTTCCCAAGTGTAGGAGTGTCAAAATAATAAATAACCCGGCAAGACCGAGGTCGAACCACAAAGAGGTTAATTGTACAAATTATAAACAATAATAATAGTAATAACAACAATAACAATAATAATAATAATGACAATAATTACAATAATAATACTAGTAGTAGTAGTAATAGTAATAATAATAATAATGATAATAATAATAGAAGAAGAAAAAGAAGAAGTTGATGAGAACTTTGAGATGGAAAATTAACGTAAGGATTAAACAATGATAATAACAAGTGTCAAGGTTAGAGGATCCTCTAATGGTATGTCAAACAACTATAGTATAAACTCTTATTATTCAATTGGAAACCACACACAAAGGAGGTTCCAATCTGATTATAGATTGTTAACATGATTACATTAGTCATCTTATTCAATTAATGATGATCACATTAGTCATCTTATTCGATTAATGCTAGCACTTGTAAATCTCGTCAAGCATTCATGATTATAACTTATGTTAACAACAAATCAAGTTCCTTTCATAGCTCAGGTATCGGTTATACCATATAATATGGGTTATGAAAGTGTCAAGCATTTATTGTACCAAATGTTATACAACATACATCAAGATTAATCATTTAACAAGCAAAGTATTAAAAAGTGAACAAGATAACAAATACAAAACATGTTAGTTTCAAACATTAAAGTCCATATTAAGTTTACACTATACTTATTCTTACACCATTAGAGTAACCTTTTCACCTTGACATAATAAACTTAGTTAAACATAATGAAAGAAAGAAAAATAAATAAACAAAATAAGAACATAAATAAGATAAAAGTTAACTAAGTAAATGAAAGGAAATGAAAGGCATAAACTTGATATTTGATTAGTACTTAAAATTTTATTTTTATCATGGTTTTATATCATCATTTTGCACTTGAAGTATCAATAACTCCTTAACTAAAGCATGTTTTATAATAATATATCTAATAAATGTTCATTTAAATGCAGGCCTACCACATAAATGAAAGGATTGATTGATGACTTTAAGAACTTAAATGCAGGCCTACCACATAAATGAAAGGATTGATTGATGACTTTAAGAACTTAAATTGCAAGGGCAAAGAGATGACCAAAATTAGAAAAGAGATGTCGGTGCAATCCAAACCGGAACACTGTTCGGTAATTGGGTCATATCTGGAGCTATAGATCTCAGATTTAGGTTTACTTTATATGTATGGAAAGGTAAGACATAGGTCTACAACTTTCATATGGATCCCAAGATCTAAAAAGGCCATTTTCAAGTCCAAATTATTGCATCAACAAAGAAGCCCGAAGCTGTCCTCTAGCCCGAGCACTATTTAATATTGTTTAATCGTTACATTAATATTCCATCTCAAAGCTCTCATCTTCTTCTTCTTCTTCTCCTTCTTTTTCTTTATTATTATTATTATTATTATTATATTACTATTATTATTAGTATTACTATTATTGTTATTACTATTATTGTTGTTGTTGTTGTTATTGTTGTTGTTATTATTATAATTTGTACAATTAACCTCCCTGTGGTTCGACCCCGGTCTTGTCGGGTTATTTATTACTTCGACACTCCTGCACTTGGGAGAAGACAACAATCTTTTCGTCGAGTCAATATTAATGAAAGTAAAGCATAAACATTACAAAAAAATACAAAGAAAGAAAGCAAGAGCATGATCTTGATCTGGAAACCAAGATGCCTAAATGCATAGCAAATGCCTTCTTTTATAGGCCAAAATTAGGAACTATTGATTTGATGACTAATTGATGAGTGGGTGACCAACTCTTGACTTGGTGACAATCATTATTTTCTCTTGTCTACCCAAAAAGTCATTGATAACGTCAAAATTGGAACCACTGGAAAACATGAAAGTTGTATGAAATTATCTCAGCTTTCTTGTGTAAAAAATACAGGTCATTTGGACTTATATAACTCCAGATATGGGTCAAACACTAAATAGTGCTCAGGTTGGAAGACAAATTCGGACTTCTTTGTTGTTGCTATAATTTCGACTTGAAAATGGCCTTTTTAAGTCTTGGACTCCATGTGAAAGTTGTAGGCCTATGTCTTACCTTTCCATCCATATAAAATAGATCTACAGCTCCAGATATGACCCAATTACCGAACAGTGTTCCGATTTGGATTGCACCAACATCTGTTTTCTAAGTTTGGCCATCTCTTTATCCTTTCAATTTCAGTTTTTAAATTCATCAATCAATCCTTTCATTTATATGATAAATGATAAGCCTGCATTTGAAATAAACATTTACCACAAATGAAAGGTATCTTATATTATTTGATACGTTATTATAAAACATGCTTTAGTTAAGGAGTTATTGATACTTCAAGTGCAAAATGATGGTATAAAACCTTGATAAAAATGCATTTTTAAGTACTAATCATCATATCAGTATGATAGATACATTATCATGAAGGTTGCCTTTTAAGATTTAATAAAAAGGAGATCAATGTGACAAAAGAGAAAGAGGAAAAAAAACATTTTTTGCCACTAAAATTTTCAAAAAATTAATCTTTGTTGCTGGAATTTTCATAAACCATGAAAAACTAATTCTCAATTTTGGTTTAAGGGGAATAGACACAGTATCCATTATCAAATTATTAGAAATAACATTATCATTATAATTCTTTCATATTCAAGTCCTTATTTTTTTAATTTCAAAATTATGTTGTTAATTTCTACTTAAGATAATTGAATTGTTTTGAGATGGCATGTATACTTTCTAATTTCTTTCAATATGTAATTATTGTTAGAGACTAGAGTTAGAAATAAAAAAAATTAATTTGATTATTACAACCATCATTTTGATTTATTAGAGAAGAATAAGCTAAGTTAAATTGTCAAGCTTTTGAATGATTGCTTAGTATAAATTTGACAAACTTTGCTCTTAAGACTACCACCAAATAAATGATAATTGCTTTTCGTTATTATTTTTTTATGATAAGAAATTAATTAGAAAGTTTTGTCTAATTAATTTACTGATAGTCTTCGCGATTCCCCTTAGCTTTAAGGGATATCGAATTTATATGCATGACTTGAATATTTATTTTTACTTCGATAATCAACAAATTTATAAGAATAGTTGTATGGACCCTTTGAACTGAGTTAACAATATATTAATTTTATTTTTAGAATTTTGTTTCTTTAATTATTCATATCCCTTTATTTTATTTATTTCAGTTTCTTCTAGGAAGATTAAACAAATTTTTTTTTGGGTTCGACCTTCTTTTCATAATTATGCTATGAATTTATTTTGTTTGTAATAGTAAAGTTAGGATTATATTTTGTTTGTAAAAACGAACAACAACCCAGCTTTGAAATAATTTTTTAAAGTCAAATAAAATGTTTTATTTGCAGGTAATCTTCGTATAAATCCTAAACAACTTTAAATTTATCTAACAGGATCTTTAAGACTTTAGTAGAAGAATCAATCCATAACCCTTGATTTTTCTTTTTAGCATCATTCAACAATAATTGAATTATAAATAAATTTGTTAAAGGGTGTAATATACTTATAAGATTTGTCTAAGATTTCCTTAGAACACCTGTTAAAAGATTACTTATCATGATTGGTTAAATGTTGATAGCATCATACAACAAATAATTAACTTGTCTGAATCAATAAATTAGCCTTTTTCCATAAAATTTATTTCGTCTTCTTAGGTTGCTGGATTTGGTACACGGGCTCCTAGACTTCAACAACCTTACCTTCACGCATTCCTTGTGCACGATCAGCTTTTCATTTGCAGTTATATAAATTATTTCGCAAATTAAGACATAGTATATAATGTTTATTATTATTATTATTATTATATGAATAAGGATTAAAATTAAGGCTACAAAACTTAAGGCATGCATATGGCATGGATAAATCTCATCATGATTGAATGGTAAAAATTGATCAGTTGTGCAAAACATGACTGCCAACTGTTCTAGACCAACAAAACAACAAGTTCCCAGTGATCATAATTGCCAGGCATCTTTGCATGTCCAAGGAAATTATTTCCTCTACAAATTTAGCTAGCCAGCAGACATGATTGCTTGCTCTCTCTAGCTACTAGCTTTTCATGGCTTCATGGGTTGAAGAGCTCCATTTTCCTCATGTAAACATCCCTATAACAATCGCCCATCTGCTTCCGGTTTCGCCTGCAGGGCCCATATCAGCTGCCCCAGGTGATAGCCTCTACCTCTCTAACCTTGACGACATCATTGGAGCTCGTGTTTTTACCCCAACTATTTATTTCTATAGATTCGATTTTTTGAATAATTCCACCCGAAAATCTGTCATGAAAACTCTATTCGATGCTTTGTCACATGTTTTAGTTCCTTACTACCCTTTATCAGGCAGGCTTAGAGAAACCAAGAATGGTAAGTTGGAGGTATTTTTTGAACAAGGACAAGGCGCGCTCATGGTAGAGGCATACTCAGAGATGGCCTTGGATAAACTAGGAGAACTTACAGTGCCGAATCCAGCATGGTCCCCATTGATTTTCAGGTTCCCAAACGAGGAACCCTACAAAATTCTTGACATGCCATTGCTTATAGCTCAGGTAACTCTCTTTAGCTGTGGTGGTTTTAGCCTGGGCTTAAGACTCTGCCACTGCATATGTGATGGTCTTGGTGCAATGCAATTCCTTCGTGCATGGGCTGCGACGGCGAAGTCAGGCACTTTAGTTACAAACCCTGACCCCTGTTGGAACAGGAAGTTCTTCCAGCCTCGTAATCCACCTGTGGTTAAATACCCGCATATGGAATTTATGAAAATAGATGAAGGCTCAAGCCTAACAAGGAGTCTATGGCAAGAAAAGCCAGTGCAAAAGTGTTACCGCATTAGCCGAGAGTTTCAAGCACAATTGAAATCGGTAGCAGCACAAACAAATGATCAGAAGTTTTCCTACACAACATTTGATGCGATGGCAGCTCATGTTTGGAGGTCATGGGTGAAAGCGCTAGATGTAAAACCAGTGAACTATAAGCTTAGGCTTACTTTTTCAGTCAATGCTCGCAACAAGCTTAAGAACCCGCCATTGAAAGATGGTTTTTATGGCAATGTGGTGTGTCTAGCATGTGCAGTAAGCTCTGTGTATGAACTTATTACTAGACGTCTCACAGAAACTGTTCATTTGGTTCACGATGCTAGGATTGGGGTGTCAGAGGAATACTTGAGATCAACAGTCGATTATGTGGAAGTGGACAGGCCGACAAGGCTTGAATTTGGTGGGAAATTGACAATAACACAGTGGACAAGGTTCTCAATATATGAATGTGCAGATTTTGGATGGGGAAGGCCTATTTATGCTGGTCCAATAGACTTGACCCCAACACCACAGGTATGTGTGTTCCTGCCAGAAGGGGAGGCGGATCCCAGTGACAGGATGGTAGTGTGCATATGCTTGCCTGAGTCAGCCACCGATAAATTTAAAGAGTTCTTGAGTTCCGTAGACCAATCAAGGGATGAGGATGTTGATAGGAATAGTTAATTAAGCTGGAATAGCTAGCGATTTATTTGATTAATTCCAAAACTATAAATATGTTTTTTTTTACTTCAATTTTTCTTCTTTCGTTTTATTTAATCTTAACAGCAGAGCCTTATGGGATTAATATAAGTCATGACACAATCCGGATCTTAAAAAAACCTATATATAATTGGAGGGTTCATCAGAACTGAACGAATAAGAGTGATGGCAGTTCGACATCATTGCTTCGACATAGTCTAATATTAGTCTTTACTTAACATAGTATATAAATGAGAAGCATGTAATTGGTCCGACAATAATATATTTATAAGAGAAAATTCATGTTATCGTCATACTAATTTAATTATTTATTCTAAACAGCAAAAAAAAAAAAAACTAACCTTAAGTTATCAAGAATATAATCATCATAAAGTCATGACATAAGATCAATAATGCTATCCAATACTACTTATTATTTCAATATGATCTCTAAATATTTTTGGTGGCAATCCTTTCATTAATGGATCAATAATAATAAGATTAGTGCTCCTGTTTCAACTGACACTCTGTTTTTGAATTATTATTTTTTTAACAACAAGGTATTTTAATTATATTTTGCATCCTTTTCAATGCTTATTATTTTTAAAGAACAAGACAACCATAGAATTACCACAATATTTTTAGTGGCTTGGAATAACTGTCAATTACTCTAATTCTTGAAATAAAGTTTTGCAACCTATTTGTTTGAACTATGATATCAAAGTATGCCATAAATTAAGTTTACATAAGATTTCTTCTCCAGCTAAAAGGACCAAATATCATAATATAGATTTTATTATATCCACACATCCAATAAAATTCAAATATGAATATCCAACCATTTTAAGATGATCATATTTTCTTTAAGTGAGCTTGTTATCTTTTATTCCTTACAAGTATCTTAATATTTTTTTTACAACCTTCCAATGATCAAAACATGGATTACTTTGATACTTGCCTAGCATTCTATCAATAAAATTGATGTCTAGCCTGGTACAAATCTAAGCATTCATTACGCAAACTATAATTAATGCATAAGGAATTTCTTCCATCTATTTACATTCCAATTTAGTCTTCGGGCATTACATGAAACTATGTTTATCTCTCTTTTCAATTGGAAAGACATTTACTAGGCATTTATCCATTCTTAATATCTCTAAAACTTCATTGGTATATTCCTTAGGAGAAACTCTAACAATTCATTGGTATATTCCTTATGAGAAACTCTAACAATTCTTGTAATTCCGAAATATTTCTATCCCAAACTTATAATGTCTCTCTCCCATATCTCTCATGTCAAAGTTATTAAAGAGAAATTTATTAATCTCATGTAGTAAACCAAGACCATTAGTTACAAGTAATGTATTATTAATATACAAAATCAATAATATAAACTTGTTCATACTAACACGATCAAAATATTGATATTTTCTCTTAAATATAGAAATGTCGAAGTAATAAATAACCTAATAAGACCGGGATCGAACTACAAAGAAATTAACTATATAAGTTATAAATAATAATAATAAGAAGAAGAAGAAGAAGATAAAGAGGACTTTGAGATGTAATATTAATGTGAGGATTAAATAATGATAAAAATAAATGTCAAGGTTAGAGGATCCACTAATGGTATTAAAAATAAATATAATATAAACTCTTTTTATTACTCAACTAAAAATCACACACAAAGAATATTCCACTTGGATGATTTATCCTTAATCGTTCATTATAAATTTTTAACATGATCATATTAATTATCTTATTTAAATAACACAAAACTTTTACATATTTTCAAGAATTCATGGTGCTAACAACAAATCAAGTTTCTTCCATATCACAGATGTAGGTTATACTATACAATTGGCTATAAAAGTGCTAAGCATTTATTGTACCAAGTGTTATACAATATAAATTTAGATTAATCATTTAACAAGGTATTAAGAACTAGTAAGATAAAAAGATAATACATATTAATAATAAACTTTCTTGGATATAAACATTAAAGTCCATATTAAGTTTATCTTATACCTATTCTAACACCATTAGTGAAACCTTTTTACCTTCATATGATAAACTTAGCTAAATATAATGAAGAAGAGAAACATAAATAAACAAGATAAGAACATAGTTATGATGAAAAGCATAAACAAGAGATTAATAAAAGCAAAACTTAAGCATTACAAAAATATAAAGAAAGAGAGCAGGAACATGATCTTGATCTGAAAATTAAGATGCCTAAATGCATGGCAAATGCCTTCTTTTATAGGCCTAAATCAAGAGCTATTGATTTGTTAACTAATTGTAAAGTGAGTGACCACTAACACGATGAAAAGATTGATGTCTTCTCCCAAGTGCAGGAGTGTCGAAGTAATAAATAACCCGGCAAGACCGGGGTCGAACCACACAGAGGTTAATTGTACAAATTATAAACAACAATTATAAACAACAACAATAGTAATAATAACAACAACAATAATAATAGTAGCAATAATAATACTGATAGTAGTAGTAGTAGTAGTAGTAATAACAACAACAACGACACTAATAAAGAAGAAGAAGATGAAGAAGAAGAAGAAAAGTTGATGAGAACTTTGAGATGAAAAATTAATGTAAGGATTAAACAATGATAACAAACAATGTCAAGGTTAGAGGTTCCACTAATATGTCAAGGTTAGAGGATCCACTAATGGTATGTCAAACAAGTATAGTATAAACTCTTATTATTCAATTGGAAACCACACACAAAGGAGGTTCCAATCACATTATAGATTGTTAATGACACGACTAAAAGATTGATGTCTTCTCCCAAGTGCAGGAGTGTCGAAGTAATAAATAACCCGGCAAGACCGGGGTCGAACCATAGGGAGGTTATTTGTATAAATTATAAATAACAATAATACAACAACAATAACAATAACAATAACAATAACAACAACAACAATAATAATAGTAATACTAATAATACTAATAATAATAATAATAATAATAATAATAATAATAATAATAGTAATACTAATACTAATAATAATACTAATAATAATAATAATAATAATAATAATAATAATAGTAGTAGTAGTAGTAGTAGTAGTAGTAGTAGTAGTAGTAGTAGTAGTAGTAGTAGTAATAAAGAAAGAGAAGAAGAAGAAGATGATGGGAACTTGGAGATGGAAAATTAATGTAAGGATTAAACAATAATAATAACAAATGTCAAGGTTAGAGGTTCCACTAACCTTAAACAATAATAATAACAAATGTCAAGGTTAGAGGTTCCACTAATGGTATATCAAACAAGTATAGTATAAACTCTTATTATTGAATTGAAAACCACACACAAAGGAGGTTCCAATCAGATTATATATTGTTAACATGATTACATTAGTCATCTTATTCAATTAATGCTAATACTTGTAAATCTCATCAAGCATTCATGATTATAACTTATGTTAACAACAAATCAAGTTCCTTTCATAGCTCAGGTGTCGGTTATACCATACATTATGGGCTATGAAAGTGCCAAGCATTTGTTGTACCAAGTGTTATACAACATAAATCAAGATTAGTCATTTAACAAGCAAAGTATTAAAGAGTGAACAAGATAACAAATATAAAACATGTTAGTATCAAACATTAAAGTCCATATTAAGTTTACACTATACTTATTCTTACACCATTAGTGTAACCTTTTCACCTTGACATAATTAACTTAGCTAGACATAATGAAAGAAAGAAAAACAAATAAACAAAATAAGAACATAAAAGTTAACTAAGTAAAGGAAAGGAAATGAAAGGCATAAACTTCATATTAATGAAAGTAAAGCATAAACATTACAAAAAAATCAAAGAGAGAAAAGAAGAGCATGATCTTGATCTGGAAACCAAGATGCCTAAATGCATGGCAAATGCCTCCTTTTATAGGCCAAAATTAGGAACTATTGATTTGATGACTAATTGATAAGTGGGTGGCCAACTTTTGACTTGGTGACAATCCTTATCTTCTCTTGTCTACCCAAAACGTCATTGATAACGTCAAAATTGGAGCCAGATGCAAACATGAAAGTTGTAGGTAATTGTCTCAGCTTTCTTGTGCAAAACATTCAGCTCATTTGGACTTCTAGAACTCCAGATATGGCCAAAATACCGAACAGTGCTCGGGCTGGAAGACAGATTCGGGCTTCTTTGTTGTTGCTACAATTTGGACTTGATAATGGCCTTTTTAGATCTTGGGCTCCATATGAAAGTTGTAGGTCTATGTCTTACCTTTCCATCCATATAAATTGGACCTAAATCTGAGATCTGTAGCTCCAGATATAACCCAATTACCGAACAGTGTTCCGGTTTGGATTGCACCGACATCTCTTCTCTAAGTTTGACCATCTCTTTATCCATGCAATTTAAGTTCTTCAAGTCATCAATCAATCCTTTCATTTATGTGATAGACCTACATTAAAAATAGACATTTACCACAAATTATAGGTATCTTATATTATTAGATACATTATTATAAAACATATTTTAGTTAAAGAGTTATTGATACTTCAAGTGCAAAAATGATGATATAAAACCATGATAAAAATGCACTTTTAAGTACTAATCAGTTAACATGATTACATTAGTCATCTTATTCAATTAATGCTAATACTTGTAAATGTCATCAAGCATTCATGATTATAACTTATGTTAACAACAAATCAAGGTCCTTTCATAGCTCAGGTGTCGGTTATACCATATAGTATGGGCTATGAAAGTGCCAAGCATTTGTTGTACCAATTGTTATACAACATAAATCAAGATTAGTCATTTAACAAGCAAAGTATTAAAGAGTGAACAAGATAACAAATATAAAATATATTAGTATCAAACATTAAAGTCCATATTAAGTTTATACTATACTTATTCTTACACCATTAGTGTAACCTTTTCACCTTGACATAATAAACTTAGCTAGACATAATAAAAGAAAGAAAAATAAATAAATAAAATAAGAACATAAATAAGATAAAAGTTAACTAAGTAAAGGAAAGGAAATGAAAGGCATAAACTTGATATTAAATAAAGCAAAGCATAAACATTACAAAAAATACAAAGAGAGAAAGCAAAAGCATGATCTTGATCTGGAGACCAAGATGCCGAAACGCATGGCAATTGCCTCCTTTTATAGGCCAAAATTGGGAACTATTGATTTGATGACTAATTGATGAGTGGGTGACCAGCTCTTGACTTGGTGACAATGCTTAGCTTCTCTTGTCTGCCCAAAACGTCATTGATAATGTCAAAATTGGAACCACTTGAAAACATGAAAGTTGTAGGCAATTGTCTTATCTATCTTGTATAAAAACTTCAGATCATTTGGACTTCTAGAACTCCAGATATGGGCCAAACACTGAACAACGCTTGGGTTGGAAGACAGATTTGGACTTCTTTATTATTGCTTCAATTTGGACTTAAAAATGGCCTTTTTAGATCTTGGGCTCCATATAAAAGTTGTAGGCCTATGTCTTACCTTTCCATCCATATAAAGTAGACCTAAATCTGAGATTTACAGCTCTAGATATGACCCAATTACGGAACAGTGTTTACGGTTTGGATTGCACCGACATCTCTTTTCTAAGTTTGGCCATCTCTTTGTCCTTTCAATTTCAGTTCTTAAATTCATCAATCAATCCTTTTATTTATGTGATAGGCCTGCATTTAAAATAAATATTTACCACAAATTAAAGGTATCTTATATTATTAGATACGTTATTATAAAATATGTTTTATTTAAGGAGTTATTGATACTTCAAGTGCAAAATGATGATATAAAACCTTAATAAAAATGCACTTTTAAGTACTAATCAACCACATCTTAATTTGATTACAATCTTTATCTTCTTTTCTGAACAAAACATCATTGCTAACATCATAATTTAAACAGACTTGATTCTTGAAAGTTCTAGAAAATTATCTCTGCTTTCTAACAAAAACAATTGTGGTTATTTGGACTTTTAGAATTAAAGATATGGACTGAACACTAAACAGTATCTTAGTTGTAGAACAAATTCAGACTTCTCCGTTGTTGCTAAGATTTGGACTTCCAAACAGTAGAATTGAGTCTTGTATTCCTATAAATGTTTTAGGTCTATGTCTTAGCTTTTTAGCCATATAAACCAAATTAAAATTTAAGATCTACAGCTCTAGGTATGACCCAATAACTTAACAGTGTTCCAATTTGAACTGAACCAGCATCTCATAAAATTTTGATAAGATTCACATAAAAATATATATATATTTGGACTGAACCAGTATCTAGCCACATAAACCCTAAAGCATTGCATGTATATTTTTGGATTTTTCAAAAACATTCATATGGAAATCCAATAAGATTTTGATGAATCAAAGTTGACAAGAAAGAATCCTTGAGTTATGATAACAAGGAATTAAGTTCAAACCTTGCGAACAAGAATATCAGTTAAAACCTAAATTACGAAGAAAAGCGAGAAGAACCCTACAATCAGGAAATTCTCAAGAAAAGAAAAGGATCGACTATGTTATCAGGAAGACTCTTTAGGTCAACCTTACAATAAAAAAGCACCGAGTTTTCAAACCCCACGGTCAGGAAGTATCAGGTTAACCTTGCAATCAAGAAGAACCGAGTTTTTAAACCCTGCTATTAGAAATCACCGAGTTTTCAAATTGATCAGGAAGTAACAAAGATTTTGGTTCCAGTTAAAAGGAATTGCCAGATTGAGATTTCATATTAGCCAAGTTGTTTTTCAAATTTTGGTTCTAGTTAAAAGGAATCGCCAAATTAAGATCTCAAGTTGACCATGCTATTGGTTATTGTTAAAAAAAATCATCAGATTAGGATTTTAGGTTAGCTGAGTTGTTTTTCAGATTTTAATTCTAGTTAAAAGGGATCACCAAATTGGAATTTTAGGTTGACTAGGCTATTAGTTCTGGTTAGAGGAAATCACTAGATTAGGATTTAAGGTTAGCCAAGCTATTTTTTATATTTTGATTTTGGTTAAAGAGGATCATCAGAATATGATCTCAAGTTAAGTGAGTTATTAGTTCTAGTTAAAGGGAATCATTAGATTGGGATTTCAGACTGACAGAGATAAAGACAAAGACTAAGGTTATAGTTAAAAGGAGTCTCTAGATTGAGATTTCAAGTTGATCTAGCTAAAGACAAAGACCAAAGTTCTAGTTAAAGGGGGTCTCTAGATTGAGATTTTAGGTTAACCAAACTAAAGGAAACTTTTGGTTTTGGTTCAAGGGAATCGTCGAATTGGGATTTTAGGTTAGTTGAGTTGTTTTTCAAATTTTGGTTCTAGTTAAAAGGAATCACTAGATTAGGATCTTAGGTTGACTGACACGACTAAAAAATTGATGTCTTCTCCCAAGTGCAGGAGTGTCGAAGTAATAAATAACCCAGCAAGACCGGGGTTGAACCACAAGGAGGTTAATTGTACAAATTATAAATAACAATAATACAACAATAATACTAATAACAATAATAACAACAACAATAATAGTAATTACAATAATAACAATAACAATAATAGTAGTAGTAGTAGTAGTAGTAGTAGTAGTAGTAGTAGTAGTAATAATGATAATAAAGCAAAAGAAGGAGAAGAAGAAGAAGAAGAAGATGAGAACTTTGAGATGGAATATTAATGTAACGATTAAACAATGATAATAACAAATGTCAAAGTTAGAGGTTCCACTAATATGTCAAGGTTAGAGGATCCACTAATGGTATGTCAAACAAGTATAGTATAAACTCTTATTATTGAATTGGAAACCACACACAAAGGAGGTTCCAATCATATTATAGATTGTTAATATGATCACATTAGTCATCTTATTCGATTAATGCTAGCACTTGTAAATCTCGTCAAGCATTCATGATTATAACTTATGTTAACAACAAATCAAGTTCCTTTCATAGCTTAGGTGTCGGTTATACCATACAGTATGAACTATGAAAGCGCCAAGCATTTGTTGTACCAAGTGTTATACAACATAAATCAAGATTAGTCATTTAACAAGCAAAGTATTAAATAGTGAACAAGATAACAAATACAAAACATGTTAGTATCAAACAGTAAAGTCCATATTAAGTTTATAATATACTTATTCTTACACCATTAGTGTAACCTTTTCACCTTGACATAATAAACTTAGCTAGACATAATGAAAGAAAGAAAAATAGGTAAACAAAATAAGAACATAAATAAGATAAAAGTTAACTAGGTAAAGGAAAGGAAATGAAAGGCATAAACTTGATATTAATGAAAGCAAAGCATAAACATTACAAAAAAAGCAAAGCATAAACATAAAAAAAATACAAAGAGAGAAAGGAAGAGCATGATCTTGATCTGGACAATAAGATGCCTAAATGCATAGCAAATGCCTCCTTTTATAGGCCAAAATTGGGAACTATTGATTTGATGACTAATTGATGAATGGGTGGCCAACTCTTGACTTGGTGACAATCCTTATCTTCTCTTGTCTGCCCAAAACATCATTGATAACGTCAAAATTAGAGACACTCGAAAACATGAAAGTTGTAGACAATTGTCTCAGCCTTCTTGTGTAAATAAGTCAGCTCATTTTGACTTGTAGAATTCCAGATATGACCAAAATACTGAACAGTACTTGGGCTAGAGGACAGATTCGGGCTTCTTTGTTGTTATAACAATTTGTACTTGAAAATGGCCTTTTTAGATCTTGGGCTCCATATGAAAGTTGTAGGCCTATGTCTTACCTTTACATCCATATAAAGTAGACCTAAATCTGAGATCTATAGTTCCAGATATGACCTAATTACGAAACAGTGTTCCGGTTTGGATTGCACCGACATCTCTTTTCTAAGTTTAGCCATCTCTTTATCCTTTCAATTTCAGTTCTTAAATTCATCAATCAATCCTTTCATTTATGTGATAGGCTTGCATTTAAAATGAACATTTACCATAAATTAAAGGTATCTTATATTATTAGATATATTATTATAAAACATGTTTTAGTTAAGGAGTTATTGATACTTCAAGTGCAAAATGATGATATAAAACCTTGATAAAAATACACTTTTAAGTACTAGTCATTGACCAAGCTTTTGATTCTAGTTAAATGGGATCGATAAATTAGGAATTCTGGTTAGTCGAGCTATTTTATAAATTTTGGTTAAAGGGAGTTTTTAGATTAGAATTTCAAGCTAGCCAAGCTAGTTCAGATTTTGGTTATAGTTAAAGGAAATCGCCGGATTGGATCTTAGGTTAACCAAATATTTGGCAAAGATTTTAGTTTTAATTAAAGGGAATCGCCAAATTAGGATTTTAGGATAACCAAGTTGTACACGGCTTGATTGTAGATTTGGTTGAAAAAGATTGTTGTGATAATAGGGTTTCAAGTTAACTGAACTAAAAGCTTTGAGAAGATTAGTTTTCGAAAGATATTTCATTTGTCTTACTTAACAAATCTTTACTCCTTAAGTATTGTTAAAAAAAGGCATATGTTGTTATCCAATTTCTTACCATACTTTTAAAAACAATTTAGAAAAAAACCAAAAATAGCAAAAAATAATAAAAAATACATTCTTGACATATTTGTGTTATTTTCAACATCTTTTTCAAAAAATTTAAAATAAAAAAATTTGCTTTTAGCGTGTTTAGTTGTTAGTGCACTTATGCAATCAACGTTGATATTTTTTTTTGCAAAAACATCAAAATGTATAAAAAGACTAAAAGTGAAAAGAAAGAAATTGAGAGACCAAATTGTTTTTTAGGTTACTTAGTCACCAAGTTTGCTTGGAGACCAAGCAATTGAAAATAATAAACTTGTTTTGCCTATAAATAGGTTGTTGTACCGCACACAAAAAGAGAGGAGATTCTAGATAAAAGGAATATGAGGAGAGAATCATGTATAGGAAAAGGCCAGAAACATCATCAAAAGCACTCTTTCTTCCACCTAAAAAACACCAAAACCCCCACTTTTTCCAAGAAAAAAACAACAAACTATAGGGACCTCATTCTCTTTTCAAACAAAAAGAACAAAACATGAACCATCCATCTTTTATTTTCTGGATCCACAAGCCCCTTTATTTTTCATTGTAAAATAATCAAGCCTAGTTGTCATTATCTTATTTAGCAATACAAATCAACAAAAATTAACATTTTCCCATCTTTACCACTAAAACCACATACAGTCAACTTAGCCTCCCTCGCTAGCTTTCACCAACAGCAGTAGCAATAATCCCCTTCCCGATCTTCAAGCCTCTCCCCTTTATTACCTCTTCACCATCCACCACTATGAGTGGCACTACAACCACCAACACCCCTCTTTATTGGTCTTCCTCAACAATGAACTCTCTTTCTTCCACTCACCAACAACAACTAAGCAATGATAACAACATATATAAATCCTTATATTTCATCTCCATAATGGAAAAAAAAGTAGCACCCACAAACCCATCATCTCTGGCTCTCGATCATTTACGACGAAGAATAACAACACCTCCAAGATATTTGCCAACCCCTCTCCCTACTAAAAAAAGAGCCACGTCATCAACAACTAGAAGTCAGCCTTTCCTCTCTCCTTAACCTCATAAACAAAGAACCATCCTTCTTTTTTTTTTGACCAAATACCAACATCAAACCCCACACCAACAGCAGCCACAATAGACTCACCCTAATAAACCTCATTTCTCCTTATAAATGAACCAGATTGATATATCAACATTAACAAGTAGCCCAAACTTCCAATGGAAAGGCGAATCTATAAGGAAGAAAAAAGAAAGAAATTTTTTTATCTTGTATTGATTTTTTTGTTTTGCATGTGGCGGCAGCTCTCACCTCCAGCACAAGAAGAAGAAAAAAATCACTCCAAAACCACTAGTTTTTTTTTCTTTCTTTAACTAGTGATAATGTGTTGGGTTCACATACCACTAGTGGTGAGGTGCGTGGATATACACATCACCATTGTTCCACAATGTCTAGTAATGTTTCCTTGGTTGTAGTAGTGTCCCAAAGTTATCCTTAACCTCTGGAAGGTCTATTTTGGGATTCATATGATTTTTTTTTTATGATTTCTATTTAATTATAATGTTGTGTAAATATTTGTAATTGTATGGATATGTGGGTTAATTAATAAAAAAGATGGGTGTGTGTTTGTTTTTTTCTTGTATGTTTTCTAATGTTTAAAACCAAAAAGACAAAAAGAATTAAATATTTTAATTGTATACTGTCTCAAAAATACAAAAATAATGTTTTTGCTTAAGAAAATATATGTACACACACACATGTTGTGTTTTAACATGTTTACAAAATATATATTTGCATGCATTTTGGATTTAAAACTAGTTTACTAATTCATGAGAATTTAGTCAATATTTCAATAACATCTAAAATTTAATTCATAAGAACTAATGGTCAATATTCTAATATAAATGTTGGACCTATAAGTAAGCTGCTATTTAAATACCAGGAATTAACTAGAAAATTGTCAGAATTATTCTAAATATTCACCAATTTTAATTGAGAGTATTTTTCACTACAACATATAAGTTGCGGAAAACCCTTTAGCCTTCTAAGATATGGGAACCTTATTGGAGCATATACATGAAAAACCATTTTCATAAGATATTATTTGAGCACATGGGCCTATAATAAATTTAAAATACCAGATTTATTCATAAAAGTATATCTTTATTCTGAGCAATGGACAAATTATCAGTTAGGAATCCATCAAAACCTTTAAACCACATCTAGACCATATAATACAGCTTATCTCAAGTGAGGTGTGCTAGGAGTGCTAATATCTTTTTTAGTCATAACAAGTCCTTTACCCTTGAAATTTCAGATAAAACTAGTATACTTGGGTTTCCTAACAACTCTAAATCAAAAAACTAGGTAGCGACTTCTTTAACCCTCCTATGTTGCGCATCCACTGCGATATGGACATGGCTTTATATCATTCTAGTTTACAAAACATGAAAAAATAACCCTAAGAATCCATTAGAGAATACACTCAAAGATAGCATGAAGTGGTTGCATAGATTCATCCTCCTTTAATAGTAAAAGAAATGATCATGTTCTTCTCAAACACATTCAAAGCTTTATGTTTTGAATATTTGGTTGGTAGTTTGGTGTAATGTTTTATAAATATTATTATTTTGATTGAGAAAATTGAGTAAGCAATAACAATTCACCCATGACATATCCAGAAAAGTCTATCTAAATATTATAAAGCAAAATGATAAGGGCACACTAGCAAAAAAATAAAAGCAAAAAGAAAAAGCGGCAAAAGAGCTAAAACAAAAAAGTGTGCCATGTTACCTTATAGTCAAGGGTAAGGAAACATTTCTAGAAAAAATACCAATGAAAGCTGAGTAGCAATAAGCATGCATAAAAATGAGAGTTCTTACGAAATTATAAATAATTTATAGAAAACATCGCAGACGCGTTAAGAAACGTTTCTATGTCTTACGAACCCTTTATATACTTTTTGAATTTATAAATTTCTTTTCTTTTCTTTTCATTTTTTTTTTGTAAACAAGCATCTTTGCCTATATTACATACCTTTATAAGCAATTTCTAATCAAAATATTAGCTATTAGGATTGATAAGTCACGAGCTTAAACAATCAAGGCAAGTATATTTTTTGATAAACGCTAGGCATATACATTCTTTTTTCTAAGTCAATAATAAATTGAAACCATTCCAAAAAACATTTGAGCCTCATTTATTAAAACAATCCAAAAAACTACCATGTCACGGAGGCCACATTCTATTTGAATAAAATGCCCATACCTTCACTCTCTTGAAAACATTTCAAAGAGGTTACAAGCTGAGTTCTTTGTTCCAATCACTTATAATCAAGGCCAGCGCCATGTTAAAGGCTCAGGTGGGCTATAGCTTAAATTAAGACTTTATTAATATTTTTTTATATTAAAAATTCATTTATTTGATGAAAAGTGATTTTTTAAAATTATTTTTTAAATTTTTTTATTTGTTTATCATTAGAAAAATTAATCAACGAAAAATATTTTTCATTTAAAGAAAAATTTGGCTTGGTTTCTAGGAAAATATTTTCCTTTTATTTTAGGGGGAAAACACTTTACAGAAGTGAAAAATTTAGAAATATCATATTATTGGTTGATTATAACTAATTTGATCCTCAAACTTTTGATTGCTATATATTTTGTTTTAAATCTTTTTTTTTCAATTTCATTTCATAGAATTTTATTTTATTTTATTTTATATTAAATTGGATCCTTATTTTTATGATTGTTATTTGCTTTTCTCTTATTATTTTTTTAATTGAAATTTTTTATCTATCAAATTTAGTCCTCATTTTTTTTATTGTTACTTGTTTTATTTGAAATAATTTATGAAATTATAATTATTATGATTTTGATTTCATCATCTTTTAATATTATATTTGTTAGATTTGATCTCCATTATTTTAATTGTTATTTATTTTATTTGAGATCATTTATAAAATTAGATTTTTTTTAATTTCATTCTCATTTAATTTTTTATTTTGTAAGATTTGTATCTCATTATTTTGATAAACTTAAAAAAATATTGATAAGTTATTTTTCAATTTATTATTCACTGAAAAGGTTTTCTAACTTATTTCTATGACAATACTAAATATCAAAAAATAATTCATTTTCCAAAAAAAGCCTATTTTTCAAAAAAAACTATTTTTTAGTGAACAAACGGGGCCTAATATTAAATCAGTCCAAGTTACATTTAACTAAATTAACTAAAAATATATATTTTTTATCCATCAAATCACCCATCCCTTTTTTAATTAAAATCTATATTTTTTTTAGTTAACACAGCTAAAGTCAAAAATCGTACCCCCCCTCGTGCTAGATTACTTCTTATTTCCTTATATATTCAACACATAAAATTTAACAATAGCAACACATATTTTTTTTCTTTCATTTATTGCATAGTATCATACAAATTCAAGTTAATTTTATCGTAACTACTAAAGTATTGCTTTAAATTTTAAAAAATATTGAATTTGATCTTCTCCTTGCATGTATACAATCTACTTGCACATAATTAATATTAACGTACCACGTATAAATGCTTCATATGAGATTGACATTCTATATAATATATTTGAATTAAGATTTTATTGTTAATTTCATAAATTCATGTGCATTAGTTAATAATTGATTTTGAAAAAAAATATTCTACATATTTACTTAATAGTCTAGGGTAGAAAAAATTCATGGCTCCACCGTTGCTTGTAATCCTGTATTTTTAAAAGTTCATGTGAAGATAGTTTTTTTTTATTCAAAATGTAAATTAATCAAGACAATGGCAATTGAAGGAGTCTCATCATAGTTTACCAACACTTAAAAGGGAAATGTTACACAAATTGGAAATAATTCATGATTCTCTAAGAAGTAAACGGTGGGAAGTTTCTCAAAAATGATGGGCATGAGTGGTTATTGAAAATACATGGTGCAACAATTGTATAAGGCTCAAATAACATGATTCTAAAAAGCTATCATAATACCTCAAGCATCCAGGTAGATATTGTATCCAAACAAACTCAGTGGGCTAGTGACCTGAGGGTCAAAATGTGAGCAAAGATAATTACAATTGGTTATTAATATGATATAGGATATGTTTGTATAAGATTCTTAATGGAGTCCTTAAAAAATATAAATAGGCCCCTCCAAAATATTTGTTAATTGGGAGCTTAAAAGATTAAAGGAGAGTTTATCTTTAAAAGGTTTATTAATGTGATCTAAGATATGACTTATCCATTTTCTTAATTAATGCATTTTACTTAAAAATATATTAAAAAATTTAAATTAAAAAAATAAATCAAGTTAAAACTGCATTCCAAACACCTTTTAATCCCCTAAAATTCAATGTCCTCAGTTTTTGATAAGAAGAAAAACAATTTAAAATAGTCGTGTCGTGTTTAGAAGCATGAAATATTAAACAGACAATGATATGATTATACCAAACGAAAATACGGGATTGATGCTTCAATGATTTAAAGTCACCGAAACACGCGGCATTCGCATACAAGGTACCTAAATCGTCGAACATGACGGAAGTTTTAGCTCACCGGCCAAGGGCCAAATAATTAATTCGTAACCAAGTTTTTCTTTCAATTGTCGCACTCAATCTTTTTTCAATCGCATTCTGTATGTCCAATCACATGATCAATTAATCTAACTTAAAGTAAGGGGAAACTTCATGGCAATCTTAATTTCATGTCAAATATTACCTCTGTGTCTACCTACTTCCCTTTTTCTTCTTCTTCTTTTTTTTTTTCATTTCAGTTTTGTAATTTTAGTTTTCATCCAAAAACTCATTTTAGTTATTTATTAGTCTCTAAATATGAGAGATGATTCCCAAAGTTGTCTTATAAAAATCATTAGTTGGTCGTATTACTGTCAACAGTTTTTATTCAATAAAAAAAATCTCATTGATGTGTTTTTTAACATTAATCATGCTTGAGAAACTAGATCTAGGTTGGAGGAAATAATTTTTTTTGTTTGATTTTCTATTTTTGGACCCTTTCTTGGGTTTTGTGGGTTGATAAATTATCTTTTGATGTTCAAATAGTATTTATTAGGTGGCTTTAAAATGGGTTAAAAATAAATTTTTAAGCAAAAAAAAAAAAATTCTTAATTGTTTTGCCATTGTTGTGGTCACTAGATTCTAAATGGGAAAATGACACATCATATTTTATTTGTTAAAAAATTAATGGGTGGATGTTTAGTATATAAAAATATATTTTTATCAAGATTTTATATGGTTATTTTGCACTTAAAATATCAATAACTCATTAATTAGAGCATACATTATAATATTATGTCTAATACTATAAGATACATTTAATTTATAGTAAATGTTCATCTTAAATATAGGCCTATCAGAAAAATAAAATGATTAATTAATGAGTTTAACTTCTGAAATTTAGAAGATAAGGAGAGAGCCAAATTTAGAAAAAAGATGCTGGTTCAATCCAAACTAGAACACTGTTTGGTTATTTGATCATAACTAGAGCTGTAGAACTTAGATTTAGGTATACTTTATATGGATAGAAAGCTAAGACATAGGCTAAAACTTTTATAGGAGTCCAAGATTCAAAAAGATCATTTTCAAAATCACATTATAGCAATAACGAAGAAGTCTAAATCTGTCCTGTAGCCCAGATATTGTTTAGTATTCAGCCCATATCTCAAGTTTTAGAAGTCCAAATGCACTGATTTTTTTGTTAGAAAGCTGATATAGTTTCCTAGACCCTTCATGAGGATAATTAACATGACTAAAAGATTGATGTCTTCTCCCAAGTGTAGGAGTGTCGAAGTAATAAATAACCCGGCAAGACCGGGATCGAATCACAGGGATTTTTATCATAGTTTTATATCATCATTTTGCACTTGAAGTATCAATAACTCCTTAACTAAAATATGTTTTATAATAATGTATCTCATAATATAAGATACCTATAATTTGTGGTAAATGTCTATTTTTAATGCAGGCCTATCACATAAATGAAAGGATTGATTGATGACTTCAAGAACTTAAATTGCAAGGATAAAGAGATGGTCAAACTTAGAGAAGAGCTGTCGGTGCAATCCAAACCGGAACACTGTTTGGTAATTGGGTCATATCTGTAGCTACAGATCTCAGATTTAGGTCCAATTTATATGGATGGAAAGGTAAGACATAGGCCTACAACTTTCATATGGAGCCCAAGATCTAAAAAGGCCATTAGGTGAGATGGGCATTAATTGAATAACAAAATATTTTATATTTAATTGTAGCAACAACAAAGAAGCCCGAATCTGTCTTCCAGCCCGAGCACTGTTCGGTATTTTGCCCATATCTGGAGTTCTAGAAGTTCAAATGAGCTGAAGTTTTTACACAAGAAAGCTGAGACAATTCCCTACAACTTTCATGTTTACAACTGGCTCCAATATTGACGTTATCAATGACGTTTTGGGCAGACAAGAGAAGATAAGGATTGTTACCAAGTCAAAAGTTGGTCAAGAACAAGTGCACCATCATGCATAGTTTTTCCCACCCACTTATCAATTAGTCATCAAATCAATAGTTCCCAATTTTGGCCTATAAAAGGAGGCATTTGCCATGCATTTAGGCATCTTGGTTTCCAGATCAAGATCATGCTCTTCCTTTCTCTCTTTGTATTTTTTGTAATGTTTATGCTTTGCTTTCATTAATATTAAGTTTATGCCTTTCATTTCCTTTCTTTTACTTAGTTAACTTTTATGTTCTTATTTTGTTTATCTATTTTGCTTTCTTTCATTATGTCTAGCTAAGTTAGTTATGTCAAGGTGAAAAGGTTACACTAATGGTGTAAGAATAAGTATAATGTAAATTTAATATGGACTTTAATGTTTGATACTAACATGTTTTATATTTGTTATCTTGTTCACTCTTTAATACTTTGCTTGTTAAATGACTAATCTTGATTTATGTTGTCTAACACTTGGTACAACAAATGCTTGGCACTTTCATAGCCCATAATGTATGGTATAACCGACACCTGAGCTATGAAAGGAACTTGATGTGTTGTTAACATAAGTTATAATCATGAATGCTTGACGAGATTTACAAGTATTACCATTAATTGAATAAGATGACTAATGTAATCATGTTAACAATATATAATCTGATTGGAACCTCCTTTGTGTGTGGTTTCCAATTCAATAATAAGAGTTTATACTATACTTGTTTGATATACCATTAGTGGATTTATACTATATTTGTTTGATATACCATTAGTGGAACCTCTAACCTTGACATTTGTTATTATTGTTGTTTAATCCTTACATTAATTTTCCATCTCCAAGTTCTCATCATCTTCTTCTTCTTCTCTTTCTTTATTATTATTATTATTATTACTACTACTACTAATATTACTACTACTACTACTACTACTACTACTACTACTACTACTACTACTATTATTGCTACTACTACTACTACTACTACTACTACTACTATTATTATTATTATTATTATTATTATTATTACTATTGTTGTTGTTGTTATTGTTGTTGTATTATTGTTATTTATAATTTGTACAATTAACCTCCCTGTGGTTCGACCCCAGTCTTGCCGGGTTATTTATTACTTCGACACTCCTGCACTTGGGAGAAGACATCAATCTTTTAGTCGTGTCAAGTTTTTGGCGCCGTTGCCGGGGAGGTAAGTTCTTGTATAAATTATAATATTTATTTTATTTTCTCTTTTCACTTTTCTAGTATATAACTTTGTTTCTTTTCTCTTGTTTCTTCTTCTTTTATTTTCTTCTTCCTTTTATTTTATTCCTACACGTGCATGAGAGTGTGGTCACGTACATCAAGTGGTAGACTTTGTAGGGTATCCTCATCATTTTCAGAAAATATGGCCGAAGAAGATAATCAATCACTTCATAACGAAAATAATGAGAATAACCGTGCTAGAACACTTAGAGACCACATGAATCCCACAAGAACAAGTGCACCATCATGTATAGTTTTTCCTCCTGATGCATCTCATTTTAATTTTAAACCAGGTATTATTCAACTTTTACCTTCTTTTCATGGTTTAGAATTGGAAAATCCATACTTGCATTTAAGGGAATTTGAGGAGGTGTGCAACACATATAATAATTTAAATTGTAGCATGAACACCATCAGATTAAAGCTTTTTCCTTTTTCATTAAAAGATAAAGCTATAACATGGCTACAAAATTTGAGACCAGGATCCATTCGTGCTTGGGATGAAATGCAACAACAGTTTTTAAAGAAGTTTTTCCCATCTCATAGAACAAACTCTTTCAAAAGACAAATCACTACTTTCACTCAAAAACCAGGAGAAACATTTTATAAATGTTGGGATAGGTATCGAGACTTGCTTAGTACTTGCCCTCATCATGGTTTTGAAACATGGAGATTGGTTTCACATTTCTATGAAGGGTTAACACCTAAAGATAGGCAAATGGTTGAATTGATGTGCAATGGAACTTTTGAAGATAAAGACCCTGATGAAGCAATGGAGTACTTAGACTTGTTAGCTGAAAATGCTCAAAATTGGGACACCGCGGGGACTTGTGAGGCATTGAGTAAAACTCAACCTCATACATATAGTGGAGGCATGTACAACCTTAGGGAAGATCATGACCTTCATGCCAAGTTTGCATCTTTAGCTAGAAAAGTCGAGGCACTAGAATTAAAAAAGAGTGGTCAATTAAAATCTGTTGAAAACATTGTGTGTGAAATCTGTGAAACAAATGAACACTCAACCAACGATTGTCCAACCTTGCCTTCTTTTAAAGAATGTCTCCATGAACAAGCCCATGCTTTAAACAGTTTTCAAAGAGCCAACCATAACCCATACTCCCAAACATACAACCCTGGTTGGAGGAATCACCCAAATTTCAGTTGGAAGAGTGAGAACAACAATGCACAAACTTCACAACCACCATTTCAAGCACACCATAATTTCCAAAATTCTCATGGATATGCACCTTCTTATGCTCCACCTTCTAGAAGAAATCTTGAGGAAACATTGCATGCATTCATTGAAAAGCAAGAGACAATTAATACTCAACTTGTTCAAAACATGACAGATTTTAAAGATACTCTTGCTAAATTAACATCTGCTCTCAGTTTCCAAGAGAAAGGTAAGTTTCCATCTCAAACACAACAAAATCCCAAAGGGCAATACAATGCAAATGCAAGTAGTTCCGGAAGCCAACACATGGATCAAGTCAAATCAGTCACTACTCTGCGCAGCGGTAAGGTTATTGAAAAACCATCTCTTGAACCTTATGAGAAAGATGATGAATCAATCTCTAAGGGTAAGGAAGGGGATGAATCTGAAAATTGCAAAGAAACGACTGATTCACCGCTAGCACTTCCATTTCCTCAAGCCATGACCAAACAAAGGAAAGTCAATCACAATTCTAAAATTTATGAAATTTTCAAACAGGTAAAGATCAATATACCTTTGCTGGATGCAATTAAACAGGTTCCTTCCTATGCTAAATTTTTGAAAGATCTATGCACTGTGAAGAGGAAACTGAATGGGAAAAAGAAAGTCTTTCTAGCCGAACAAGTAAGTGTTATTCTTCAAAACAATAATGCTTTGAAATATAAAGACCCTGGTTGTCCTACAATTTCTTGCTTTATTGGAGAGCATAAAATTGAAAGAGCTTTACTTGATCTTGGTGCTAGTGTGAATTTACTTCCATATTCAGTTTTTCAGAGTCTCAATCTAGGTGAGTTAAAACCAACTTCTATATCTCTTTTACTTGCCGATAGATCTGTAAAAGTTCCTAGAGGAATAATTGAAGATGTGTTAGTACAAGTCGATAAATTCATTTATCCTGTGGATTTTATTGTCTTGGACACAGAACCTGTTGAAGCATGTAATTCATTTCCTGTTATTTTAGGACGTCCGTTTCTTGCAACCTCTAACGCATTGATTAATTGTAGGAATGGATTGATGAAGCTATCATTTGGAAACATGACATTGGAGATGAATATTTTCAACATTTGCAAGCAACCTGGAGATGATAATGATTTACAAGAAGTAGATCATATTGACGAATTAGTTTATGATCAACTTGAATCTACTTTAAGTAAAAATGAATTGGATGAAACTGAAGATTTGCAAATGGTTTATTCTGAGGAAGAAATCACGAATGAAACAAGCACCGAAAATGTTGATGCGAATCTTTTGTCAACAGTGACAAGAGATTCGACATCTGACATCACACCAATCGATGATTACTGTCCTAACAAATCCTTACTTTCTCTTAGTTCAATGCCGTGGTATGATAAAAATATTAATTTTCTTGCTTTAGGAGATTTGCTAGCTGATTGGAGCACCCAAGACAAAGAAAAGTTTTTGAACGAAGTGAAGAGCTTTTATTGTGATGACCCTAACTTATTCAAATATTATCATGATCAAATATTTCAAAGATTCATTCCCGACAATGAGGTAACTAGTGTCATTAAACTTTGTCATTCTGAAGCATGTGGAAGTTATTTCTCGTCAAAAAAGACTGCTGCAAAAATCTTTCAAAATGGATTTTATTGGCCCACCATGTTCAAGGACACGCATGCATTCTGCAAAACTTGTGAAAATTGTCAAAAAATTGACACTGGTCAAAAAGTTTAAACTTGTGAAAATTGTCAAAAGATTGATACTGGTCAAAAAGTTTTGTTGTATAATTCTCAACTCTATGCATTCCCTAAATTATGATTCTCAAATCTATGCACTCCCTAAAGAGCTAAGATTAAGATGGACCAATCCTTATGGGGCCTGTGCTATTGAGAATTCAATGAATGACAATGATTTTAAGGAAAATGGACATCGTTTGAAAGCTTACTTTGATAATTTTCCTAGTGAAAATGAATCAACTGGTTTGAATGATCTTGTAGATAAAGGTTGATTATTTTGTTTTTCTCACATTTTTTTGTTTCTTTTTGAGTGATTTTTGCTAGTTTCTCTCACCCCGGTCAAATGGCGGATAACGGTACTCCGTGACTTAAGTCGGTTCTTTCAGTTTCCCATAATTACTGATATTTGTGTATATATTTGTGCAATTCTTTGAATCTCTCTTCCAATTCTCATTTGAAAATGGACACTAATCTTGAAAAAATTGGAAAAGTATTTTCCCGTTCTGCCTCAGAATGCGATTACAAAAATTTACCGTGCTAGATGTGCAAGATTGAGATTGTTAATGAATTATGGAATTCCTGAAGATATTCGATGGTTGATTGAAGCAAAGGTCCGATTATCAGGTGAGTCCTCTAACTTCACTTCACACATGCCTGGAATAGGTAAAAGTACTTTTGCAAAGAAGCGTCATGCAAAATGACTGGATGTCTGTCATCGATGTGCTAGATGGACTTGTAATACACAATGTCGTTCTTTAGGAATGGTATCTATAAACCGTGAAGATAAAATACAATTCATTAAGGATGGCCTGAGTAAGGAGTCTTTAGATAATCTTTTATTGACTCTTGAGACGCATCCTAGTGGAGATGTGCATCGTGCAATTCATGATTTATGGCCACTATTTCATAAAGAACATGATCGACTTAGTCTTGGGAATCTGACTAAAAAAGACCCTGTTTGCCAGTTTTTAAGAAAACTGGATGGGAAGCCTATCCCCGACCCATAGAGGGCGTTTAAGCCGTTCTTGGACGTAAAACCAAGGGAAGATGTGAGCCACAATCACAACTACCTGTACATACATATGTTTTTTTCAAAAGTAAATAAATAAATAAATAAAAAGAGAGAGAGAGTGTGTGAGACTCCAGCTGGCCTACATATAGGTGTTATGATTGCCTTTCTAATTTCTCATCTATAAAACCCTCTTTTCCTTCCTTTCATTTCTACTCAACCCATATATTCGAAAAATACAGAAGTGTGTAGAAATGGCAAGTTCCTCAAGTCATCAAATAAGAAATATTTGTGTTTTCGGTGGATCTAGTCCTAGGAAAGAAAAGGAGTTTTTAGAATCAGCAAATCATCTTGGTAAGGTGCTAGCTGAGAGAAAGATTCATTTATTGTATGGGGGAGGCAGTCTTGGGTTAATGGGAGGTGTGTCAATAGCTGCATTTTTAGGAGGTAGTCAAGTTTTAGGAGTCGTCCCTGAAGCTTTGGCACAAGGGGACATCATTGGAAAAACAATTGGAGAGGAACTTCAGGTCTCCATAATGTTGGCTCGAATGAATGCAATGTTTAACCATGCTGATGCCTTTATTGCTTTACTAGGTGGTCTAGGCACATTAGAAGAGATCTTTCATATTTCCTCTTGGGCTCAATTGCACATTCACCATAAACCCATAGGTTTGTTAAATGTTAATGGTTATTATGATAAGTTGTTGTCTTTTCTTGATCATGCTGTGGAACAGGAATTTCTAACATCTTCTGCACGACAAATCATAATCTCTGCTACTACTACTGAACAATTATAATAAATCAAGATTAGTCATTTAACAAGCAAAGTATTAAAGAGTGAACAAGATAACAAATATAAAACATGTTAGTATCAAACATTAAAGTCCATATTGAGTTTACACTATACTTATTCTTACACCATTAGTGTAACCTTTTCACCTTAACATAATAAACTTAGCTAGAGATAATGAAAGAAAGCAAAATAGATAAACAAAATAAGAACATAAATAAGATAAGAGTTAACTAAGTAAAGGAAAGGAAATGAAAGACATAAACTTAATATTAATGAAAGCAAAGCATAAACATTACAAAAAATACAAAGAGTGAAAGGAAGAGCATGATCTTGATCTGGAAACCAAGATGCCTAAATGCATGGCAAATGCCTCCTTTTATAGGCCAAAATTGGGGACTATTGATTTGATGACTAATTGATGAGTGGGTGGCCACCTCTTGACTTGGTGACAATCCTTATCTTCTCTTGTCTGCCCAAAACGGCATTGATAACGTCAAAATTGGAACCACTTGCAAACATAAAAGTTGTAGGCAATTGTCTCAGCTATCTTGTGTAAAAACTTGAGCTCATTTGGACTTCTAGAACTCCAGATATGGCTAAAATACCGAACAGTGCTCGGGCTGGAAGATAGATTCGGGCTTCTTTGTTATTGCTACAATTTGGACTTGAAAATGGCCTTTTTAGATCTTGGGATCCATATGAAAGTTGTAGGCCTATGTCTTACCTTTCTATCCATATAAATTGGACCTAAATCTGAGATATATAGCTCCAGATATGACCCAATTACCGAATAGTGTTCCGGTTTGGATTGCACCGACATCTCTTTTCTATGTTTGGCCATCTCTTTATCCTTGCAATTTAAGTTCTTAAAGTCATCAATCAATCCTTTCATTTATGTGATAGGCCTGCATTTAAAATGAACATTTACCACAAATTAAAGGTATCTTATATTATTAGATATATTATTATAAAACATGCTTTGGTTAAGGAGTTATTGATACTTCAAGTGCAAAATGATGATATAAAACCATGATAAAAATGCACTTTTAAGTACTAATCACACCCCCCAACCAGCTTATTACTAGTCCCTAGTAATCAAAGCGTAAAATAGAAAAACAATTTGCAAATTCCACAATTGTTGTTTATAATTTGTATAATTAACCTCCCTATAGTTCGACCCAGTCTTGCCGGGTTATTCATTACTTTGACACTCTTACTCTTAGGAGAAGACATCAATCTTTTAGTCTTGTCAGTAACATAATTTATAATCATGAATGCCTGACAACATTTATAAATATTAGCATTAATTGAATAAGATAGCTAATGTAATCATGTTAATAATTTATAATCCGATTGGAATCTCCTTTATATGTGGTTTCCAATTAAATAAAAAGAGTTTATACTATACTTATTTGACATACCATTAGTGGATCCTCTAACCTTGACATTTGTTGTTATCATTGTTTAATCCTCACATTAATCTTCCATCTCAAAGTTCCAAGCCAAGTTTGCATCTTTAGCTAGAAAAGTCAAGGTACTAGAATTCAAAAAGAGTGGTCAATTAAAATCTATTCAAAACATTGTGTGTCAAATTTGTGAAACAAATGAACACTCAACCAATAATTGTCCAACTTTGTCTTCTTTTAAAGAATGTCTCCATGAACAAGCCCATACTTTAAACAGTTTTCAAAGGCCCAAGCATAACCCGTACTCATAAACTTATAACCCTGGTTAGAGAAATTACCCAAATTTCAATTGGAAGAGTGATAATAATAATGCATAAACTTTACAACCACCATTTCAAGCATATCATAATTTCCAAAATTCTCATAGATATGCACCTCCTCATGCTCCACCTCCTAGAAGAAATCTTGAGGAAACATTGCATGCATTCATTGAAAAGCAAGAGATAATCAATACTCAACTTGCTCAAAACATGACAGATTTTAAAGATACTCTTGCAAAATTAACATCTACTCTCAGTTTCCAAGAGAAAGGTAAGTTTCCATCTCAACCACAATAAAACCCCAAGGGGCAATACAATGCAAATGCAAGTAGTTCCGGAAGCCCACAACAAAATCCCAAGGGGCAATACAATGCAAATGCAAGTAGTTCCGGAAGCCAACATATGGATCAAGTCAAATGAGTCACTACTCTTCGCAATGGTAAGGTTATTGAGAAACCAACTCTTGAACCTTGTGAGAAAGATGATGAGTCAATCTTTGAGGGTAAAAAAGGGATTGAATCTGAATATTGCAAGGAAAAGACTAATTCCCCGCCCGCACTTCGATTTCCTCATGTCATGACCAAACAAAGAAAAGTCAATTATAACTCTGAAATCTTTGAAACTTTCAAACAAGTAAGGATTAATATACCTTTGCTGGATGCTATTAAACAGGTTCCTTCCTATGCTAAATTTTTGAAAGATCTATGCACTGTGAAGAGGAAACTGAATGTGAAAAAAAAAGCCTTTCTAGCCGAACAAGTAAGTGCTATTCTTCAAAACAATAATGCTTTGAAATATAAAGACCCTGGTTGTCCTACAATTTCCTGCTTTATTGGAGAGCATAAAATTGAAAGAGCCTTACTTGATCTTGGTGCTAGTGTGAATTTACTTCCATATTCAGTTTTTCAAAGTCTCAATCTAGGTGAGTTAAAACCAACTTCTATATCTCTTTTACTTGCCGATAGATCTGTAAAAGTGCCTAGAGGAATAATTGAAGATGTGTTAGTACAAGTCGATAAATTCATTTATCCTGTGGATTTTATTGTCTTGGACACAGAACCTGTTGAAGCATGTAATTCATTTCCTGTTATTTTAGGACGTCCATTTCTTGCAACTTCTAATGCATTGATTAATTGTAGGAATGGACTGATGAAGCTATCATTTGGAAACATGACATTGGAGATGAATATTTTCAACATTTGCAAGCAACCTGGAGATGATAATGATTTACAAGAAGTAGATCATATTGATGAATTAGTTTATGATCAACTTGAATCTACTTTAAGTAAAAATGAATTGGATGAAACTGAAGATTTGCAAATGATTTATTCTGAGGAAGAAATCACGGATGAAACAAGCACCAAAAATGTTGATGCAAATCTTTTGTCAACAGTGACAACAGATTCGACATCTGACATCACACCAATCGATGATTACTTTCCTAACAAATCCTTACTTTCTCTTAGTTCAATGCCTTGGTATGATAAAAATATCAATTTTCTTGCTTTAGGAGATTTGCCAGCTGATTGGAGTACCCAAGACAAAGAAAAGTTTTTGAACGAAGTGAAGAGCTTTTATTGTGATGACCCTAACTTATTCAAATATTGTCCTGATCAAATATTTCAAAGATTCATTCCCGACAATGAGGTAAGTAGTGTCATTAAACTTTGTCATTCTGAAGCATGTGGAAGTTATTTCTCGTCAAAAAAGACTGCTGCAAAAATCTTTCAAAATGGATTTTATTGGCCCACCATGTTCAAGGACACACATGCATTCTGCAAAACTTGTGAAAATTGTCAAAAGATTGATACTGGTCAAAAAGTTTTGTTTTATAATTCTCAACTCTATGCAGTCCCTAGAGAGCTAAGACCAAGATGGAGCAATCCTTATGGGGCCTGTGATATTGAGAATTCAATGAATGACAATGATTTTAAGGAAAATGGACATCGTTTGAAAGCTCACTTTGATAATTTTCTTAATGAAAACGAATCAACTGGTTTGAATGATTTTGTAGATAAAGGTTGATTATTTTTTTTCTCACATTGTTTTTGTGTTTCTTTTTGAGTGATTTTTGCTAGTTTCTCTCACCCCGGTCAAATGGCGGATAACGGTACTCCGTGACTTAAGTCGGTTCTTTCAGTTTCCCACAATTACTGATATCTGTGTATATATCTGTGCAATTCTTTGAATCTCTCTTCCAATTCTCATTTGAAAATGGACACTAATCTTGAAAAATTGAAAAAGTATTTTCCCGCTCTGCCTCAGAATGCGATTACAAAAATTTACCGTGCTAGATGTGCAAGATTGAGATTATTAATGAATCATGGAATTCCTGAAGATATTCGTTGGTTGATTGAAGCAAAGGTCCGATTATCAGGTGAGTCCTCTAACTTCATTTCACACATGCCTGGAACAGGTAAAAGCACTTTTGCAAAGAAGCGTCGTGCAAAACGACTGGATGTCTGTCATCGATGTGCTAGATGGACTTGTAATACACAATGTCGTTCTTTAGGAATGGTATCTATAAACCGTGAAGATAAAATACAATTCATTAAGGATGGCCTGAGTAAGGAGTCTTTAGATAATCTTCTATTGACTCTTGAGACGCATCCTAGTGGAGATGTGCATCGTGCAATTCATGATTTATGGCCACTATTTCATAAAGAACATGATAGACTTAGTCTTGGGAATCTGACTAAAAAAGACCCTGTTTGCCAGTTTTTAAGAAAACTGGATGGGAAGCCTATCCCCGACCCATAGAGGGCGTTTAAGCCGTTCTTGGACGTAAAACCAAGGGAAGATGTGAGCCACAATCACAACTACCTGTACATACACATGCTTGGTTTTATTATTGTGTTTTGTTGTTTCTTATATTTGTTTCAGTGTGTTTCAGGTTTGTCAGTGTTCGTTATTTCAGGTGATATCTTCTATACTCTATCTTTCTACCTTAGAACATTGAGGACAATGTCTCGTTTTGGTTGGGGGGAGAGGGTAGTAGTTGATAAAAAAAAAATTGTTTTTCATTTCATAAAGCATGTGCATAATTGTTGTTACTAGGATGGCAGAGTAAAGGAGTTCTTTTGTTAAAGTGACTCTTGAGACGCATCTTAGTAACCATTCTTAACAAGGTCTATTATAATACTTCCTGAAATATTCAGGTTTACAAACTCTCGTATTGTTACCACTTAATTCTGCTCATATACTTATTTAACATGTATTTTTAAACCTTAATTTACACACACACACTTTAACATATGATTGTGGGTTGCATATTGGATTATTACATTATTTATGTTCTTTTGTTAAAGGTAACAACTAAGGGAAAGGGATTGTATATAATTAAAAAGAAAAAAAAAAAAAAAAAAAAAAAAAAAAAAAAAAAAAAAAAAAAAAAAAAAAAAAAAAAGAAAAAAAGAAAAAAAAATGATGATAATAAAAATGTAGATAAGTTTGGTTTCGTAGCCTCCCTAACCTAAGCAATTAAGCCCGAAGGGGTGTTTTAACACCTAATACCCTAAAGTCAACTGACTTGGGAGCTATTGGCCCAACGCTTGTTACATGGGTTGAGGAGAAAAGCTTAAGGGAATCAAACATTGCACTATCTACATATCAGTATCTGCGACCCGAGTTACTAAGCTCGTAGGGGTGTCTTAACACCTAATGCCCTAAGACCAACTGGTCTGGGAGTCATTAGCTGAAAGCTCATTACATGGGTTAAAGATGCATGATGTTTTTAAAGTATATGTATATAGAGTTAAAAAAAAAAAAAAAGACAAAAATAGTAATCCCAACCCAAGGAAGTTAACCTTAAACATTAGAACAAAAATTTTGTTTTCTTCCAAGAAAAGCCCCATAATTATGTGTTGATACATTGAGCACAAAAGAAAGGTTTATTAATATCTTGTTAAGAGGTATTGAGCAGATATATAAATTTAATGAGAGTTTGTTTATCTGGATAGACTAATGGAAGTTAAATGATGAATACCTTGCTTTGTGAAATTTGCAAATTTGTTTTCTATTTTAACGCTTTGATTACTAGGGACTAGTAATAAGCTGGTTGGGGGGTGTGATTAGTACTTAAAAGTGCATTTTTATCATGGTTTTATATCATCATTTTGCACTTGAAGTATCAATAACTCCTTAACTAAAATATGTTTTATAATAATGTATCTAATACCAATTGGTCATAGGGCATTAGGTGTTGAGACACCCCTACGACCTTAGTAACTCGGGATGCAGATACTTATACAAAGATAGTATAATTTTTTATTCCCTTAAGCTTTTCTCCTCAACCCATGTAACAAGTGTTGGGCTAATAGCTTTCAAGTCAGTTGACTTTAGAGTATTAGGTGTTAAAACACCCCTTCGGCCTTAATTGCTTATGTTAGGGAGGCTACAAAACCAAACTTATATATATTTTTATTACCATCATTTTTTTGTTTTTGTTTTTTTTTCTTTTTATATACTTTCCACTTCCATTAGTTGTTACATTTAACAAAAGAACATAAATAATGTAATAATCCAATCTGCAACCCACAATTATATGATAAAGTGTGCGTGTGAAAATGAAGGTTTAAGAGCACTTGTTAAATGAGTATATGAGCAGAATTAAGTGATAACAATATAAGAGTTTATAAACCTGAATATTTCAAGAAGTATTCTGATAGACCTTATTAAGAATGTTTACTAAAATACGTCTTAAGAGTCACTTTAACAAAAGAACTCATTTACTTTGTCACCGTAGTAACAATAGTTTTGAAAATGGTTTATGAAATAGAAAACATAATTAGTTAATTTTTTTTTTAATATCAACTACTACCATTTTCTCCAACTAAAACGAGATATTATCTTAAAGTAAAAAGGTACAGTATATAAGACATCACCTGAAGCAACGAACACTGACAATCTTAAAATACACTTAAACAAATATAAAAAATAATAAAATAAAATATTATGTTATTAATAAGACCAAAAGACATAAATTTTTACAAACAAAGACTTAAATCATAGTTATGATTATGACTCACATCTTCGTTTAATTTTACATCCAAGAAAGACTTAAACACCCTTTATGGGTCAGAGATAAGCTTCCCTTCTAGTTTTTTTAAAAAACAAACAGGGTCTTTTTTAGTCAAATTCCCCAGACTATATCGTACATGTTCTTTATGGAAATGGGGTCATAAGTTATGAAATGCACAATGCATATCTCCATTAAGATACGTTTCAAAAGTCAATAGAAGATCATCTAATGATTCCTTATATTTTGAAATAAATCCTGACTTTAGACAATTTTGACAAGTTTTGCAGAACACATATGTGTCTTTGAACATGGTAGGCCAATAAAATTCACATTGTAAGATTTTTGTAGTTGTTTTTTTTACAAGAAATGACTCCCACATGCCTTAGAATGATAAAATTTAATGACACTACTTATCTCATTGTTGAGAATGCATCTTTGAAATATTTAATTAGGATAATATTTGAATAAGTATGGGTCATCCCAATAAAAGTTTTGCACGTCGCTCAAAAATTTTCTTTTATCTATGGTACTCTAGTGAGCTGGCAAAATCCTGAAGTGAGAAAATTGATATTTTTAGCAAATCAAGGCATTGAACTAAGAGAAAGTAAGGATTCGCCAGAAAAGTAATCATTTATTGGTGTGATGTCAGATGTCGAATCTATTGTCATTTTTGACAAAAGATCTGCATCAACATTTTCGGTGCATTTTTCATCCGTGATTTCTTCCTAAGAATAAATCATTTGCAAATCTTCAAATTCATCCAACTTATTTTTACTTAAAGTAGATTCAAGTTGATCATAAACTAATTTTTCAATATGATTTACTTCTTGTAAATCATTATCATCTCCAGGTTGCCTGTAAATGTTGAAAAAATTCATCTCTAATGTCATGTTTCCAAATGATAGCTTCATCAGTCCATTCCTACAATTGATCAATGCATTAGAAGTTGCAAGAAATGGACATTCTAAAATTACAAGAAATTAATTACATGTTTCAAAAGCTTATGTATCGAAGACAATAAAATCCACAAGATAAATGAAATTATCAACTTGTACCAACACATCTTCAACTATTCCTCTAGGCACTTTTACAGATCTATCAACAAGTAAAAAAGTTACAGAAGTTGGTTTTAACTCACCTAGATTAAGACTTTGAAAAACTGAATATCGAAGTAAATTCTCATTAGATCAATTGTAGGAATGGACTATATATTTGAAAGCATTATTGTTCCGAAGAAGGGCACTTACTTGTTTAGCTAAAAAGACTTTCTTTTTCACATTCAATTTTATCTTCACAGTGCACAGATCTTTTAAAAATTTAGCAAAAGAAGGAACATATTTGATAGCATCCAGTAAAGGTATATTGATCCTTACTTGTTTGAAAATTTCAAAGATTTTAGAGTTGTAATTGACTTTCCTTTGTTTGGTTATGGCATGAGGAAATGGAAGTGCTAGTGGGGAATTAGTCTTTTCTTTCTAATATTCAGATTCAACCCCTTCATTACCGTCAAAGATTGACTTATCATCTTTCTGACAAGGTTCAAATGTGGATTTTTCAATAACTTTACCACTGCAAAGAGTGATGACTAATTTGACTTGATCCTAGTGTTGGCTTCCAGAACTAGTTGCATTTGCATTGTATTGCCCCTTTGGATTTTGTTGTGATTGAGATGAAAACTTATCTTTTTCTTGAAAACTGAGAGCAGATGTGAATTTTGCAAGAGTATCTTTAAAATCTATCATACTTAAAGCAAGTCGAGTATTGATTGTCTTTTGCTTTTTAATGAGTGCATACAATGTTTCCTCAAGATTTCTTCTAGGAGGTGGAGCATAAGGAGATGCATATCCATAAGAATTTTAGAAATTATAGTTGCATGAAACGATGGTTGTGAAGTTTGTGCATTATTATTATCACTCTTCCAATTAAAATTTAGGTGATTTCTCCAACCAGTGTTGTATGTTTACGAGTATGGGTTATAATTGGGCTTTTAAAAACTGTTTAAAATATGGGCTTGTTTAGGAAGGCATTTCCTATAAAAAGGCAAAGTTGGACAATCATTGGTTGAGTGTTCATTGGTTTCATAGATTTGACATACAATGTCTTAAATAGATTTTAATTGACCACACTTTTTTAATTCTAGTACCTCAACTTTTCAAGCTAAAGATGTAAACTTAGATTGAGGGTCATGATCTTCCCTAAGGTTGTACATACCTCCACAAGATTTATGAGGTTGAGTTTTACCCGATGCCTTATAAATACCTACGATGTCCCAATTTTGAGCTTTTTCAGCTAAGTCTAAATACTTCATTGTATCATCAGGATCTTTATCTTTAAAAGTTCTATTATACATTAATTCCATCATTTGTCTGTCTTTAGGTGTTAACCCTTCATAAAAATATTAAACTAATCTCCATGTTTCAAAACCATAATGAGGGCAAGTATTAAGCAAGTCTTGATATCTATCCCAACATTGGTAAAATGTTTCTCCTAGTTTTTGAGTAAAGGTGTTGGTTTGTCTTTTGAAAGAGTTTGTTCTGTGAGAAAAGAAAAACTTCTTTAAAAATTGTTGTTGCATTTCATCCCAAGCACGAATGGATCCTGGTCTTAAATTTT
>NW_011500585.1:118574-120697 GCF_000495115.2 Populus euphratica
GTGAATGTTTATCTTCTGCGACCATATTTTCTGAAAATGATGAGGATACCCTACAAAGTCTACCACTTAATGTACGTGACCATACTCTCATGAATGTGTCGGAATAGAATAAAAGGAAGAAGAAAACAAAAGAAGAAGAAACAAAGTTAGATACAAGAAAAGTAAAAAGTGAAAATAAAATAAATACTATAACTTCTACAAGAATTTACCTCCCTAGCAACGATGCCATAAACTTAACATGACCAGAATATTAATGTCTTCTTCCAAGTATAGGAATGTCGCAATAATAAATAACCCGGCAAAATCAGGGTCGAACCATAGGAAAGTTAATTATATAAATAATAAACAAAAATAAAAACAATAACAACAACAACAACAATAATAGTAGTAATAATAATAATAGTAATAGTAATAATAATAACAACAACAATACAAAAAAAGAAGAAGTTGATGAGAACTTTGAGATGAAAGATCAATGTAAGGATCAAATAATGATAAAAATAAATGTCAAGGATAAAAGATCCACTAATAGTATTTCAAACAAGTATAGTATAAACTCTTTTTATTACTCAATTGAAAACCACACACAAAGGAGGTTCCAATCGGATTATAAGTTATTAACATAATTACATTAGTTATCTTATTTGAATAATGCTAATACTTATAAATATTGTCAGGTATTCATTATTATAATTTATGTTAATAACAAATCAAGTTCCTTTCATAGCACAAGTGTCGGTTATACCATACGGTTGGGTTATGAAAGTGCAAGGTATTTATTGTATCAAGTATTATACAACAGAAATCTAAACTAACCATTTAACAAGCAAAGTTTTAAAAGTGAACAAGATAATAAATACAAAACATGCTAGTGTCAAACATTAAAGTCCATATTGAGTTTACACTATACTTATTTTTACACATTAGAATAACTTTTTCACTTTGATGTAATAAACTTAACTAAACATAATAAAAGAGAGAAACATAAACAAACAATATAAGAATATAAATAAGATAAAAGTTAACTAAGTAAAGGAAAGGAAATGAGATTGTTAATGATTAGTACTTAAAAGTGCATTTTTATCATGGTTTTATATCATCATTTTGCACTTGAAGTATCAATAACTCCTTAACTAAAATATGTTTTATAATAATGTATCTAATAATATAAGATACCTATAATTTGTGGTAAATGTCTATTTTTAATGCAGGTCTATCACATGAATGAAAGGATTGATTGATGACTTGAAGCACTTAAATTGCATGGATAAAGAGATGGTCAAACTTAGAGAAGAGATGTCGGTGCAATCCAAACTGGAACACTGTTCGGTAATTGGGTTATATCTGGAGCTACAGATTGCAGATTTAGGTCCAATTTTTATGGATGAAAAGGTAAGACATAGGCCTACAACTTTTATATGGAGCCCAAGATCTAAAAAGGCCATTATCAAGTCCAAATTGTAGCAACAACAAAGAAGCCCGAATCTGTCTTCCAGCCCGAGCACTGTTTGGTATTTTGGCTATATCTGGAGTTCTAGAAGTCTAACTGAGCTGAATTGTTTACACAAGAAAGCTGAGACAATTGTCTACAACTTTCATGTTTACAACTTGCTCCAATTTTGACGTTATCAATGACGTGTTGGGCAGACAAGAGAAGATAAGGATTGTCACCAAGTCAAAAGTTGGCCACCCACTTATCAATTAGTCATCAAATCAATAGTTCCCAATTTTGGCCTATAAAAGGAGGCATGTGCCATGTATTTAGGCATCTTGGTTTCCAGATCAAGATCATGCTCTTCTTTTCTCTCTTTGTATTTTTTGTAATGTTTATGCTTTACTTTCATTATTATCAAGTTTATGCCTTTCATTTCCTTTCCTTTACTTAGTTAACTTTTATGTTCTTATTTTGTTTATTTATTTTGCTTTCTTTCATTATGTCTAGCTAAGTTAATTATGTCAAGGTGAAAAGGTTATAATAATGGTGTAAGAATAAGTATAATGTAAACTTAATATGGACTTTAATGTTTGATACTAACATGTTTCATATTTGTTATCTTGTTCACTCTTTAATACTTTGCTTGTTAAATGACTAATCTTGATTTATGTTTTATAACACTTGGTAC
>NW_011506778.1:0-1791 GCF_000495115.2 Populus euphratica
AATAAGAATGATACTTATAGAGGTGTTCAAAATTGTATTTAGAACTCATAATGGTATCATGAATTCCTAGTTAAGCCTTTTGACTTAGCTAATGCATTAGCAACCTTTCAAAGTTTGATGAATGAAATGTTCATAACTTCTCTTAGAAAAATCATATTAGTATTCTTTGATGATATTCTTTTATATAGTTAGTCAATGTTAGCTTATTTAGAACACTTGAAGCTAGTGTTTGAATCACTCAAAGCTCATCAACTATATGGTGAAGAAAATAAGTTTGTGTTTAGCAACAATTAGGTGGAATATTTAGGCCATATAATATCTAAGGTAAAGGTAACTACTAACCTATAAAAAATTCAAGCTATTATAGACTAGCCCCTAACCAGAAACATCAAGTGTTTAAGGGGGTTTCTTGGCCTAACATTGTATTGTAGAAAGTTTGTTAAATAGTATGGGTTGATTTGTAAACCTTTGAATCGATTATTAAACAAGGATAATTATGTATAGACTATAGTGGTAACAAAAACTTTTAATCATCTCAAATCAATCATAACAAAATCCTCTAATGTTAGCTTTACCTGAACTTAACAAATTATTCATAATAGAGACTAATACCTTTAATATTGGCATAAGATAATACTGGTGTAAGAGAAGAACTCTATAACTTACATCAATAAATCTCTTAGGTCTAAACAGTGGGCATTGTTTATATATGAGAGGGATACGTTAGCTATCCTATAGGCAATCAACAAGTGGAAGTATTACTTATAGGAAAGACATTTCAAAATTCATATTGATCACATTAGTTTGAAACACTTATAGGATTAGAAAGCCACTTTCCCATCTCAATATTTTTGGTTAACTAAATTATTGGGTTTTGACTATGAGATTGAATACAGGAAAGGAAAGGAGAATGTTACAGTTGATGCTCTAACGAGGATTCCAAATGATGAATTATATGCATACACAATCTTAACTATTTCCACTAATATGATAGATAATGCAAGGAAGACTTGGGAAAATGATGTTGTTATACAAGCTCCAAGATATAATCATTAATCCTACCTCATATCCCCGTTACTCTTAGGTTAACAATTTGTTGAGTAGAAAAGGAAATATTATGGCGAGAAATGATTGTTCTCTATAAAATAAGATTATTGTCTTATGTCATGATTTTACCTTAAAAGGTAACTCAAGAGCTACAATTACTACTAAGTGAGTAGGCATCTTATTTTTTAGAAAAAACAACAAAAGCATATAAGACAATATATCAAGGAATGTTCTATTTGTTAGAAAAACAAGCTTGGAAATGTTCTTACCCTAGGGCTGCTACAACCCCCCACCCTTTTGCGTAAATACCATTTATTGATATTAGCATGGATTTTATGAAAGGTTTTCTTAAATCAGAGGGAAATGAAGTTATCCTGGTAATGGTGGATAGATTTAGCAAGTATGTCTACTTTATAGCTATTACACATCTATATATTATAATTATAGTTGTTAAAGCTTTCGTGGATAACATTAACAAATTACATGAGTTGCTACCATAGTTAATGACATGGATGTTATGTTTTTAAGTTAATTTTGGAAGCATCTATTTTCCTATCAATAAGTGACTTTATGTTGTTTAACTACTTATTACCCATAGTCTGATGGATAAAATAAGGTTGTCATAAGTGTATGTGGGATTATTTCAAATGAATGACCATTGACACCCCAACTTAATAGTCTTGATGGTATAACACCAATTATTACATGTTACCAAGTTTACATATTTTATATATATCTTTTCTT
>NW_011506800.1:0-1757 GCF_000495115.2 Populus euphratica
AAGAAGCCCGAATCTGTCTTCCAGCCCGAGCACTGTTCAGTATTTTGGCCATATCTGGAGTTCTAAAAGTTCAAATGAGCTCAAGTTTTTACACAAGCAAGCTGAGACAATTGCCTACAACTTTCATGTTTGCAACTGGCTCCAATTTTGACGTTATCAATGACGTTTTAGGCAGACAAGAGAAGATAAGGATTGTCACCAAGTCAAAAGTTGGCCACCCACTTATCAATTAGTCATCAAATCAATAGTTCCCAATTTTGGCCAATAAAAGGAGGCATTTGCCATGCATTTAGGCATCTTGGTTTCCAGATCAAGATCATGCTCTTCCTTTCTCTCTTTGTATTTTTTGTAATGTTTATGCTTTACTTTCATTAATATCAAGTTTATGCCTTTCATTTCCTTTCCTTTACTTAGTTAACTTTTATGTTCTTATTTTGTTTATCTCTTTACTTAGTTAACTTTTATATTCTTATTTTGTTTATCTATTTTGCTTTCTTTCATTATGTCTAGCTAAGTTAGTTATGTCAAGGTGAAAAGGTTACACTAATGGTGTAAGAATAAGTATAATGTAAACTTAATATGGACCTTAATGTTTGATACTAACATGTTTTATATTTGTTATCTTGTTCACTCTTTAATACTTTGCTTGTTAAATGACTAATCTTGATTTATGTTATATAACACTTGGTACAACAAATGCTTGGCACTTTCATAGCCCATAATGTATGGTATAACCGACACCTGAGCTATGAAAGGAACTTGATTTATTGTTAACATAAGTTATAATCATGAATGCTTGACGAGATTTACAAGTATTAGCATTAATTGAATAAGATGACTAATGTAATCATGTTAACAATATATAATCTGATTGGAACCATGTTAACAATCTATAATTAGATTGGAACCTCCTTTATGTGTCGTTTTCAATTGAATAATAAGAGTTTATACTATACTTGTTTGACATACCATTAGTGGAACCTCTAACCTTGACATTTGTTATTATTATTGTTTAATCCTTACATTAATTTTCCATCTCCAAGTTCTCATCATCTTCTTCTTCTTCTCTTTCTTTATTATTACTACTACTACTACTACTACTACTACTACTACTACTACTACTATTATTATTATTATTATTATTATTATTATTATTATTATTATTATTATTATAGTTATTATTGTTATTGTCATTGTTGTTATTATTGTTATTACTATTATTATTGTTGTTGTTTTTATTATTATTGTTGTTGTACTATTGTCATTTATAATTTGTACAATTAACCTCCCTGTGGTTCGACTCCGGTCTTGCCGGGTTATTTATTACTTCGACACTCCTGCACTTGGGAGAAGACATCAATCTTTTAGTCGTGTCAAGTTTTTGGCGCCGTTGCCGGGATCGTGTCACACACCAATCGATGATTACTTTCCTGATGAATCTCTACTTTCTCTTAGTTCAATGTCTTGGTTTGCTAAAAATATCTATTTTCTTGCTTCAAGATTTTTGCCAGCTCACTAGAGTACCGAAGACAAAAGACAACTTTTGAGCAACGTGCAAAATTTTTATTGGGATGAACCTTACTTATTCAATTATTGTCCTGATCAAATATTTAAAAAATGCATTCCCAACAATGAGGTAAGTAATTTCATTAAATTTTATCACTCTAAGGCACGTGGGGATCAATTCTCTTTAAAAAAGAGGACTGTAGAAATCTTACAAAGCGGATTTTACTGGCCCACCATATTCAAGGAATCAC
>NW_011506780.1:0-138 GCF_000495115.2 Populus euphratica
CTGCTGAACCTCCATATTTCCTTTACGAGGATGATCACTGGGACAACAAGAGACCTTTTTTTTAGGAACCTACCCTATGTCTCACGTAAAGGAACTAGAACCTATCCTTAGGTTGTATGCTCCATAATATCTTTTGCA
>NW_011506780.1:206-376 GCF_000495115.2 Populus euphratica
AATGCCCACCATAGATAAATTTTCCATCATAGAATATGGAAAAAATTATGAACTGTCATAATTGACTAGAGGAGACTGCCTTAGAAACGATGCTAAGAAGCTGTCACCAATCAAGAACCTGAATTGTATTACGAATGAGGTGAACAAGTTTATGACTCATTTTCAGAATG
>NW_011506780.1:386-1318 GCF_000495115.2 Populus euphratica
GTTTAGGAAATACGGATGTTTGGTGGAGATTGCAAGGGTAGAAGTATTAAGCCCAGCTGTGCGAGCTTTAGTTCATTTTTGGGATCCAGACTACCGGTGTTTTTCTTTTGGAAGCATAAACCTATATCCCACTATTGAGGAAGATGGGATGTTGACTCAGTTTCCAAACAATCTGTATAGGATTTATTTTCCTTTGAGGTCTGATAAGATCATCCCCGAACTGTCAAAACTACTCATAATTGCCAATTGGGAAAAGTTTTTGGAAAAGAATGCTACTGGTCTGAAATGAAAAATGCTAGAAATAGAACTGGAAAAGATGTCAGGATTAGAAAAAGAGAGATTGATTACCTTAGGTTGGATGTCGCTGCTGCTTATATAAAGTATGAGAATACACAAAACAATCCGGTAGCTGCTATTTTAGTTGAAACAATCTTGACACTTAATCATTGTAGGTGGATTGAAAAAGAAGCAATGAGATGTTGCACACAATTGTTGTACATTTGGATGGTGAGCCATATCAAAAAAAAAAATCCTATCTTGAATAATATTTGGTGGTTCACCCAAAAACCCCTGAAGTTTGTAGAAGAAAAAGAATAGGGAGATCTAGACGACTTAGGTTGGGTTGACAAATTAGAAGGTTTTCTTAATAGTGATTTCAAGTTGAGAGCCCTATGGGTAACGACAATGAAAGTCATGATGAGTTGTGGACAAAGATCTTGGGTGCCATTGATAAAAGCAGTTAAGAAGACAAATGGAAAAAATTTGGATAGAGTTGAGCAAAAGCAGAAAAGACAAGGCAATGTTGGAAGAAATGATACTGGAAGGAGATAAAAGGAGAGCATTTCTAGATGAGCAACTAAAATCTAGAGATGCAAGAATAACAAAGCTTAAGTTAAAGCTGGGTGAGGAGAAGATTGCTAGTGAAGAAAGTG
>NW_011506780.1:1653-1789 GCF_000495115.2 Populus euphratica
AGAAAAGGTGAAATATTTGGACGAGAAGCTAGCACCAATGGAAAAATACAAGGATCAAATCGACGATAACAACACTGCTTTGAACAGAACCAATATGTTGCTTATAGAGAAGATGACCAAGATAGATAAGCAAATG
>NW_011506832.1:0-1736 GCF_000495115.2 Populus euphratica
CGTCACATGATGCCTTTAAATCCTATTCTTGTCATTGAGATCTTTGACTGCTGGGGTATAGATTTCATGCGTCCATTCCCTCCATCATTTGGTTTCCTATATATATTAGTTGCAGTAGATTATGTTTCAAAATGGATAGAGGTAATTCCAAGTCGAAACAATGATCACAAAACAGTGATAAAGTTTTTGAAAGAAAATATTTTGAGTCGATTTGGAGTCCTTCGAGCCATAATAAGTGATGGTGGAACACATTTCTTCTACAAGTCATTTGAGTCTTTAATGAAGAAATATAGAATCACACACAAACTTGCCACCCCTTATCACCCTCAAACAAGTGGACAAGTAGAGCTTGCTAATAGGGAGATCAAACATATTTTGGAGAAAACAGTGAACCCTAATAAGAAAGACTGGTCTTTAAGACTTAATGATGCATTTTGGGCTTATCGAACTGCTTATAAAACATCATTAGGTATGTCACCTTATAGACTAGTCTATGGAAAACCTTGTCACTTGCCTGTGGAACTTGAACATAAAGCTTATTGGGCTATTAAAGCTTTCAATTCAAATCTGGATGATGCTAGTCAACTGCGAAAATTACAAATAAATGAGCTTGAGGAAATAAGAAATGATGCATATGAAAATTCAAGAATTCATAAAGCAAGAATTAAAGAGTTTCATGACAAGAAAATACTTAGAAAAACATTCAATGTTGGTCAAAAAGTCTTGCTTTATAATTCTTGACTGCATTTATTTCCTGGAAAATTAAGATCAAGATGGAGCGGTCCTTTTATTGTGAAACATGTGTATCCATATGGGGCCTACGACATCGAGAATCCAAAGAATGATAATGTTTTCAAGGTAAATGGACATCGTCTGAAAGTTTACTTTGATAATTTTTTAGTTGAACATGACTATATTGAATTGGGTGATCCTGTATATAAAGATTGATTTTTTTTATGTTTCTTTTTTAGTGATTTTTGCTAGTTTCTCTTGCCCCGGTCAAATGGCGGATAACGGTACTCCATGACTTAAGTCGGTTCTTTCTTAAGTCGGTTCTTTTAGTTTCTCACAATTACTGATATCTGTGTATATATCTGTGCAATTCTTTGAATCTCTCTTCCAATTCTCATTTGAAAATGGACACTAATTTTGAAAAATTAAAAAAGTATTTTCCCGTTCTGCCTCACAATGTGATTACCAAAATTCACTGTGCTAGATGTGCAAGATTGAGGTTGTTAATGAATCATGGAATTCCTGAAGATATTCGTTGGTTGATTGAAGTAAATGTCCGATTATCAGGTGAGTCCTGTAATTCCTTCATTTCACACATGCTTGGAACAGGTAAAAGCACTTTTGCAAAGAAACGTCGTGCAAAACGACTGAAAGTCTGTTATTGATGTGCTAGATGGACTTGTAATGCACAATGTATTTCTTTAGGAATGATATCTATAAACTGTGAAGATAAAATACAATTCATTAAGGATGGCCTAAGTAAGGACTCTTTAGATAATCTTTTATTGACTCTTGAGAAGCATCCTAGTGGAGATGTGCATCGTGAAATTCATGATTTATAGCCACTATTTCATAAAGAACATGATTGATTTAGTCTTGGAAATCTGACTAAAAAAGACCCTCTTTGCCAGTTTTTAAGAAAACTAGATGGGAAGCCTATCCCCATCCCATAGAGGGCGTTAAACCGTTCTTTGATGTAAAACCAAGAGAAGATGTGAGCCACA
>NW_011506837.1:0-1725 GCF_000495115.2 Populus euphratica
GCTTACTTTGATAATTTTCCTAGTAAAAATGAATCAACTGGTTTGAATGATCTTGTAGATAAAGGTTGATTATTTTGTTTTTTCTCACATTGTTTTTTTGTTTCTTTTTTTAGTGATTTTTGCTAGTTTCTCTCATCTCGGTCAAATGGCGGACAATAGTACTCTGTGACTTAAGTCGGTTCTTTCAGTTTCCTATAATAACTGCTATTTGTGTATATATTTGTGGAATTCTATGAATCTCTCTTTCAATTCCCATTTGAAAATGGACACTAATCTTGAAAAATTAAAAAGTATTTTCCCGCTCTGCCTCAGAATGCGATTACAAAAATTTACCGTGCTAGATGTGCAAGATTGAGATTGTTAATGAATCATGGAATTCCTGAAGATATTCGTTGGTTGATTGAAGCAAAGGTCCGATTATCAGGTGAGTCCTCTAACTTCTTCATTTCACACATGCCTGGAACAGGTAAAAGCACTTTTGCAAAGAAAAGTCGTGCAAAATGACTGAAAATCTATCATCGATGTGCTAGATGGACTTGTAATTCACAATGTCATTCTTTAGGAATGGTATCTATAAATCGTGAAGATAAAATACAATTCATTAAGGATGGCCTGAGTAAGGAGTCTTTAGATAATCTTCTATTATCTCTTGAGACGCATCCTAGTGGAGAAGTACATCGTGTAATTTATGATTTATGGCCACTATTTCATAAAGAACATGCTCGACTTAGTCTTGAGAATCTGACTAAAAAAGACCTTGTTTGCCAGTTTTTAAGAAAACTGGATGGGAACCCTATCCTTGACCCATAGAAGGCGTTTAAACCGTTCTTGGACGTAAAACCAAGGGAAGATGTGAGCCACAATCACAACTACCTGTACATACACATACTTTTTCAAAAGTAAATAAATAAAGAGAGAGAGTGTGTGTGTGAGACTCTAGTTGGCCTACATATAGGTGGTATGATTGCCTTTCTAATTTCTCATCTATAAAATCCTCTCTTCCTTCCTTTCATTTCTACTCAACCCATACATTCAACAAATATAGAAGTGTGTAGAAATGGCAAGTTCCTCAGGTCATCATATAAGAAATATTTGTGTTTTCGGTTGATCTAGTCCTGAAAAGAAAAGGAGTTTTTAAAATCAGCAAATCATCTTGGTTAGGTGCTAGCTGAGAGAAGGATTCATTTAGTGTATGGGGGAGGCAGTCTGGGGTTAATGGGAGGTGTGTCAATATCTGCCTTTTTAGGAGGTAGTCAAGTTTTGGGGGTCGTCCCCAAAGCTTTAGCAGAAGGGGACATCATTGGAAAAATAATTGGAGAGGAACTTCAGGTCTCCATAATGTCCGCTCGAATGAATGCAATGTTTAAACATGCTGATGCCTTTATTGCTTTACCAAGTGGTCTAGGCATATTGGAAGAGATCTTTCATATTTCCTCTTGGGCCTAACTGCACATTCACCATAAATCCATAGGTTTGTTAAATGTTAATGGTTATTATAATAAGTTGTCTTTTCTTGATCATGCTGTGGAACAGGAATTTCTAAAATCTTCTGCACGATAAATCATAATCTCTGCTGTTACTGCTGAATAATCGATTGATCAACTACAATCTTTCATTCCTTTGATTGATCCCTCCATGAGTCGTATAAATTGGTCATTTAAGGAAAGTTGTAAAAAGCTTAAATTAGATTTGAGCCTTCATTTGTGAATCTTTGTGTCTTTTGGT
>NW_011506852.1:0-1196 GCF_000495115.2 Populus euphratica
GTAGGCAATTGTCTCAGCTTTCTTGTGTAAAACATTCAGCTCATTTGGACTTCTAGAACTCTAGATATGGCCAAAATACTGAACAGTGCTCGGGCTGGAGGATAGCTTCGGGCTTCTTTGTTGTTCATTTGGACTTCTAGAACTCCAGATATGGCCAAAATACCGAACAGTGCTCGGGCTGGAAGACAGATTCGGGCTTCTTTGTTGTTGCTACAATTTGGACTTGATAATGGCCTTTTTAGATCTTGGGCTCCATATGAAAGTTGTAGGCCTATGTCTTACCTTTCCATCCATATAAATTGGACCTAAATCTGAGATATATAGCTCCAGATATGACCCATTTACCGAACAGTGTTCCGATTTGGATTGCATCGACATCTCTTTTCTAATTTTGGTCATCTATTTGCCCTTGCAATTTAAGTTCTTAAAGTCATTAATCAATCCTTTCATTTATGTGATAGGCCTGCATTTAAAATGAACATTTACCACAAATTATAGGTATCTTATATTATTAGATACATTATTATAAAACATATTTTAGTTAAATAGTTATTGATACTTCAAGTGCAAAATAATGATATAAAACCATGATAAAAATGCACTTTTAAGTACTAATCACACCCCCCAACCAGCTTATTACTAGTCCCTAGTAATCAAAGCGTAAAATAGAAAAACAATTTGTATATTCCACAAAGCAAGGTATTCATCATTTAACTTCCATTAGTCTATCCAGATAAACAAACTCTCATTAAATTTATATATCTGCTCAATACCTTCTTGATATAATAAACTTAACTAAATATAATAAAAGAAAGAAAAATAAATAAGCATAATAAGAACATAAATAAGATAAAAGTTAACTAACTAAATGAAAGGAAATGAAAGGCATAAATTTGATATTAATGAAAGCAAAGCATAAACATTATAAAAAATACAAAGGGAGAAAGTAAAAGCATGATCTTGATCTGGAGACCAAGATGCCTAAATGCATGGTAAATGCCTCCTTTTATAGGCCAAAATTGGGAACTATTGATTTAATGACTAATTGATGAGTGGGTAGCCAACTCTTGACTTGGTGACAATCCTTATCTTCTCTTGTCTGCCCAAAACGTCATTGATAACTTCAACATTGGAGCCAGTTGTAAACATCAAAGTTGTAGGCAATTGTCTCAGCTATCTTGTGTAAAACATTCAGC
>NW_011506852.1:1206-1705 GCF_000495115.2 Populus euphratica
AATTGGAGTCATTTGAAAGCATGAAAGTTGTAGGAAATTGTCTCAGATTTCTTGTGTAAAACATTCAGCTCATTTCAACTTCTAGAACTCAAGATATGGCCAAAATACTGAACAGTGCTCGGGCTGGAGGACAGATTCGGGCTTCTTTGTTGTTACAACAATTTGGACTTGGAAATGGCTTTTTTAGATCTTCAGCTCCATATGAAAGTTGTAGGTCTATGTCTTACCTTTCCATCCATATAAAGTAGACCTAAATCTGAGATCTACAGCTCCAGATATGACCCAATTACAGAACAGTGTTTCGGTTTGGATTGCACCGACATCTCTTTTCTAAGTTTGGCCATCCCTTTGTCCTTTCAATTTCAGTTCTTAAAGTCATCAACCAATCTTTTCATTTATGTGATAGGCCTGCATTAAAATAAACATTTACCATAAATTAAAGGTATCTTATATTATTAGATATATTATTATAAAACATGCTTTAGTTAAGGAGTTATTG
>NW_011506781.1:0-1785 GCF_000495115.2 Populus euphratica
CTCATGATCCAAAATGCAAGTTTGGGAAGCTAACTCGGCGGACTCAAGTCGTTTATCCTTTTTTTTGGTTAACTTATTTTTAAATTTTTATTATTTTACACTTGATTAATTATGAATTAAGCTTCGTAATATATTTTTGTTTATTTTTCAGGAGATTATTCTGGTCTTATGACTCGGGTTACAAGTTTAACATGTTAATCTAAGTTTACTCAAAATATTTTTTAATTGGTTTTTAAATTTCAATTCCATCATTTGATATTGAATTTATTAAAAATTAAGTTTCATAGTGTTTTTTTAATTTTTGTATATAGTTATTATAATTTTATAACTTGGATCACAAGTTTAACAAGTTAATTAGACTTTTTTCCTCATTTTCTAATTGACTTTTTCACTCAATCTCATCCTTCAAGCGCTGAGTTTATTAATAATTAAGTTTTGTGATTTGTTTTAGTTAACTTTTCATGAGGTTATTCTTATCTTATTACTCAAGTCACAGGTTTAGTGGGTTAATTTAAATTGACTCATTGTTATTGCTTTTTATGTCTTTTTCTCAACTGATTTTTTTTTTAATTTTATCTTTTAATATTAAGTTAATTGGGAAATAAGTTTTATAATTTATTTTAATTTTCTTTCCACTAGGTTTTTTTTTTATCTTATGACCTAAGTCGGGAGTTTAATACACTAACTCAGGTTGACCCAGTTCATTGTTTCAAAGTCTTTTTTATTTTATTTTTAATTTCATAACTCAACATTAGAGTTTATTAGAAACTAGGCTTCATAATTTGTTTTGATTTATTTTCTAGAAAGTTGTTATGATTTCATGACTCGGTGTGCAAATTGACATGTGAACTTGGGTTAACTTTTATCAATTTAATATATTTTTGTTTTAATATTTATAAAAAATATTATCTTAGACATTTATTTTGAGTGAAATAATGTTTTTACCAATTAGCCGGCTTATCTTTAGACTTGCCAAGTCAATCGAGTCATATCAAGTTAATTCTCATATAATTTAAATTTTTTCCTACTAGAATAAATATTAGCAATACCTAATTTTTTTTTTACATTAAAATAATTGATCCAACCAGTAATGTGATGCAAACTAATTATCTAATAATGTTTAAGCTTAAAACATTAATGAATCATAAAATCACAAACATAATCTAAACTTAAATTATAAAATGACAACTTATGTGTTGTATTGAAAAACAAAATTATAACTTCATCTATTTTTTAATAAAAAATAGGTATAAATGTTGGGAGGATGAACACTTTATAGATAAAAACTAAAAAGGGTTTGCCTTCTCATAAAGTATTGTTCATTGTAACACTATTTTGTTTTTTTAATTTTTTTTAATATTAAATTTATTAAGGTTTGGGCTTTATAATTGTTTTAATTTATTTTTAAAATTATCTTTATCTTATGACTTAAATTATAAATTTGATAAATTAACTTGGATTAACTGAGATCAACCTAATATGTTATTGTTTTCATATTAAAAAAATATCATTTTACTTTTTTAGTTAAATTATAGTTTTATTAATATTTTATGTTGTCACTCAACTGATCAAATTGGCTAAATCATATCAAATCAATCCTAATATAATTTAAATCTTTTCATACTAAATAAATATAAAAAAACATTTTAACAATACCTATATATATTTTTTGCATTAAAATAAAATTTGCCCAATGTTGTGAGCAAATAATCTAGTCTACCTCTACTTTAATCTAACCAAATTGAATTATAATTCTTTTGTAATTGTCTTACTAGTTTAAATTTT
>NW_011506786.1:0-1781 GCF_000495115.2 Populus euphratica
AAAAAAAATATATAAAAACAAGGACAAAAATTAATAGCATATCTTCTATATTTTTTCATGTTCAAGAGGCTTGCCTTTTTACAATTTAGTCCTTGTTTTTTTAAAAGCTTGCATTTTATTTATCAAACTTTATTTTTAAAAATTTTAGTCCCTAAATTACAAGAGAGGAGATAAATTTTATGTTTCTGATTTTTTTTAATATCATTTTAAAAACAATTTCAATTACCAAACACATGTAATTAAATTGTCTCTTCAATCTCCATAATCTCCTATGACTTTGAATATGACTTTGAATTAAGAAAATAAGTTTTTTTTTTATTTTTTGAGACTTCAAACTCTATTTGCCCCAACTATGGTTGAAGGAGGTTCTATTCTTTTTTCTAAGACTTCAAACTTTATTTGCTTCTCTTCACAGTTAACTATGATCAAAATAAGAATATGATCATGAGTTTAGAATTTATACTTTACTAGACATGATGATGGCGCGCTTGAAAATAAAATAAAATAAAAAATTAAGCTATCAATTCAAGAGCAAACCAAAATATTGCCTCTTCTTTTTTCTCATGTTTTGACCTAATAAAATTATTTGTGTCTCAACTTACTACTATAAAAAATTATTAACTACATATACACATCTTAATATATTTTTTTATTAGTATTGAAAAGTAAAAATAGACACTAACCAAACTTTTTTTAATCATATTGAGGTTAAATATTAACCATCACTTATATTTTCAACTATCATGACATGGCCTAGCGGTGAAAGGGGCTTATCTCCTTTCACTGCATCTGGGTTCGAGGCTTGGTGTGCACGCCTGTCACGTCCATGGTATCTTACATGCTTATTGGGTTTGCAGGGTATTCAGTGGGCTGTGGGGATTAGTCGTGAGCTGACCCAGACACTCCATGTAAATAAATAAAAAAAACTATCATGACATGACATAATAATTAATGATCATCATGACAAATCAATGATTTTTTGCTATATAAAAAGTATTATGTATTTCTAAAAATATCATTTTTTTATTTAATGAATTGCTAGTTTCACAACTAATAATGAATATAATTGTTTTATAAATAATATGATATTTTTTTTATTAAAAAAAATTTAAAATCAAGTATATAAATACATCTTATTAGTAGCCACTATGAACATATCTTTAAGGCAAAAGACTAACCACCGTATAACAATACCAACAATTATAGAAACCATACAATAATTTTAAAATTAATTATACTACAATATAAAAAACTTTAAACAAAATATAATTATAATCATAAACAATCTCATACTTTTGCATATATTGTTTTCATCTTATTTTTTATTAATTTAAACATAAAACTTATTTTGCAGTGATAAACTCAGTTACTTTACTAACCTAAAACTATAATCTATAAAAAACCTATCCATTTTACAATTTTATCACGGAACCTTATTATCTAAAATGAGAAGAGATTGATTCTTTTTAAAATGGAAAAGAAATTAACCATGAGGATTATTTTTATTATACAAAAATTTAATTACTAGCATACATAATGATAAAATTCTATTCAGTTTGATTGGTTAATTTAAAATTCAAATAATTTTATTCATATTTTAAATAGATAAAATTTAAATTTATAATTAGCCTTATTCAAATCTAAATGGTCTGTTAATTCAATTCAAAACTCGAATAAAATCCATTTTTTATTTTTAATATTTATAAATCTAAAAATTATAAAATTATTTTATTAATGCATAGTAATGTGAGATGGCTATATATATAACTTATAGGTATATG
>NW_011506784.1:0-141 GCF_000495115.2 Populus euphratica
TCGTAGTGGTAAGGTTATTGAAAAACCCACTCTTGAACCTTGTGAGAAAAATAATAAGTCAATCTTTAGGGGTAAGGGAGGGGTTGAATCTGAAAATTGCAAAGAAAAGACTGATTCTCCGCCAGCACTTCTATTTCCTCA
>NW_011506784.1:657-1222 GCF_000495115.2 Populus euphratica
TACATAACCAGTTGAAGCAAGTAATTCATTTCTTGTTATTTTAGGACATCCATTTCTTGCAACTTCTAATGTATTGATTAATTCTAGGAATGGAGAGATGAAGCTATCTTTTGGAAACATGACATTGGAGATAAATATTTTTAACATTTGCAAACAACTTAGATATGATAATTATTCATAGGAAATAGATCTTATTGATGAATTAGTTTATGATCAATTTGAATTTATCATGAGTAAAACAGAGTATGATGAATCTGAAGATGTGCAAATGATTTATTCTTAGGAAGAAATCATAGATGAAAAAAGCACAAAAAATATTAATGCGAATCTTTTATTAAAAGTGACAACAAATTTGACATTTGACATCATACCAATCGATGATTACTTTCCTTATGAATCCTTACTTTCTTTTAGTCTAATGCCTTGATATGATAAAAATATCAATTTTCTTGCTTTAGGAGATTTGCCAGCTGATTGAAATACCCAAGACAAATAAAATTTTTTGAACAAAGTGAAGAACTTTTATTGGGATGACCCTAACTTATTCAAATATTATCCTGATCAA
>NW_011506784.1:1387-1781 GCF_000495115.2 Populus euphratica
CCGGTTAAATGGCGGATAACGGTACTCCGTGACTCTTAAGTCAGTTCTTTCAGTTTCCCATGATAACTAATATCTATGTATATATTTGTTTAATTCCTTGTTTCTTCTCTTTTCTTTACATCTCTTTTCCATTTCTCATCTTAAAAAATAGACATCACTCTTGAAAAATTAAAAAAATATTTTCCCTTTTTGCCTCAAAATGTGATTACAAAAATTTACCGAGCTAGGTGTGCAAGATTGAGGTTGTTAAAGAACCATGGAATTCCTGAAGAGATTCGCTCGTTAATTGAAGGAAAGGTCCAATTATCAGATGAGTCTTCCAATTCTTTCATTTCACACATGCTTGAAACAGATAAAAGCACTTTTATAAAGAAACATCGTGCAAAACGATTGA
>NW_011506785.1:0-176 GCF_000495115.2 Populus euphratica
AAAAAAAGAGTTTAAAATATATTTTCTCGAGTCAACCGTCATTTTCTGTCAAACCCAAGTCCACCAAGTCAATACGGGTTAAACAATGTCGACCGGGATAAAAAAAAATTAGTTTTAGAACGTTTCGGGTCAAAATTGTCATTTTCTGTCAAAACCGAGTCTATCGGGTCAAAACG
>NW_011506785.1:1460-1781 GCF_000495115.2 Populus euphratica
AAAAAATATAATAGCAATTGAATCAAAATAAGAAAAACACACAAGTAAAGGTAACCTTTCTCTGAAAGGATGTTTTAAGGGTGGTGTCTACCTTCCCTTAATCATAACTAAACCAGTACCCGAATCTTTGGGGCTAGTGTCTAATTTTGGATTTCTAGTTCCCTCAAATTACTAGATGGCGACTCCAATAAAAATTTTTATTTCCCCAATCAAATAAAAAAAACTAAATTTTTTTTTGTTTAAAAAAAACAAATAAAAAGAGGAGTGGAGCTGTCACTCGACGTCGTGTAGCGACAATACTAATGCTTTGCATAGGAGCAA
>NW_011500571.1:0-1615 GCF_000495115.2 Populus euphratica
CTGTTTTTAAATGAAACCCGTCAACTAAATTCATGGTGTATTGTGCAAAGAAAAAAAATTGTCTTTACATAAAAAAATACAATTTTCTGTATGAAAATATAAAAAAATATGATTTTAATTAAAATATTAAATTTTTTTATCAATTAATATTTAATTAGTTAAGAATTAAATTTTATTAAATAATTTAAAATATGAGTTTTATAAATTAACACAAATTAATAATAATATTATTATTTTTTATTTTTAATTTCATCATTTCACATCAATTTTTCTTATTTGATACTATTTTCTTCCTTTCTTTAAAATGTGCTGGTGTGATTGGATATTATTTTTTTTATTCAACCCCCGACTGAGCACTGTAAAATATGAGTTTTATAAATTAACACAAAGTAATAATAATATTATTATTTTTTATTTTTAATTTCATCATTTCACATCAATTTTTCTTATTTGATACTATTTTCTTCCTTTCTTTAAAATGTGCTGGTGTGATTGGATATTATTTTTTTTATTCAACCCCCGACTGAGCACTGTCTCTCTCTCTCACACACACACACACACGGGTGGGGTATTAACTTTTGTATGAAAATCAGAGGAGCAACTCACACCACTTGTGTTCTAATGCAATTTAAATAGCTCTGGAGGTAATACAAGGAACCTGTAGGGAGACAATCCGAGAAGACAAGTTCAAATGCCCCTCCTTGTATATGTTTCTCGGGAGAAAAAGCCTTCTCATCCTCACCATTTCAAAGCCGGAGCTCTTAACACGATTGTATAATTCTTTCTTTTACTCTTAATTTCACTAGTCTTTTACACACGACAATCTTGACTGTGGGAGGCCATTGTAAATAACAGATGCTCACCGAGAATTATAATTATGATGAGATCGATCTGACATGGCATATATGTATACCGCACATGGTACTCAATAATTTTAAACCAGTAAGAAATTATCATTTCCAATCCTGTCATTCATGTATGTGAATTTCCTCGATGAGTTTATGCCACTTTAGGTTATTTCTACTTTTTTATTAAAAATAAATTAGAATAATAATGAATTTTTTCTAACTATATATTTGAATAATAAGAAACCATTTTGGCTATGCTAATTTCTGTCAAACTATGTGTATAAGCTTATGTTCTGATTTATCTTTTTTTTTCAAGCTTAGGGTGTCAGGTTTGATAAGCAACTCTCCCTACATGCTAGTGTTGGGCTGTGATATGTATTGCAATGACCCAGGTTCGGCAAGCCAAGCCATGTGTTTTCACCTCGATCCCAAGTCATCTCCTTCGCTGGCATCAGTTTTCTTCCTTCAAAAGTTACATAATATCAGGCTCCGTTTATTTGCAAAAAAAAATTATTTTTTTTTTAAAATAAATTTTTTAAAAAATAAATTTTAAAAAAGTGAATTTTGAAAAAAATAAATTCATGAAAAGTAAAGTATTTTTCAATATTTAGTAGTATTATAGAAAATAAACTGGAAAATATTTTCCAATATTTGATAGTGTTATGGAAAATGAACTGGAAAATAATTTTTTAATATTTTATTTTTCTCAAGTTTATTAAAATAATAAGGAATAAATCTTACAAATTAAAAAGTTAAATAATAATGAA
>NW_011500571.1:4847-22171 GCF_000495115.2 Populus euphratica
CACGTCAGCAGTTCTGCACAGTCATCGGACACGTCACCTGGCATATCAGCACTCTGACCGGTCAAACTGCCACGTCAGATTTGGTTGACCCTATATGTCCTACGTGGCTGACACATCATCACAGCCACGTCAGCTCCCTGGGTTTTGATCCTGTGTGGTGGAGTCTACGTGCAACCGGTTCTGAGATTGAATCTGGGTCATTTATCAGGCCAGAATTGTTTTGATCAAAGCTTAGCCGTCTGAAGTGCGATTTGGACGATTTCAAACTTGTTTCCAGCTAATTTGATCGTTACGGATGCAATGATACGGTCCGATCATTGAGATTAAGATCAGAAATGGAAATGATGAATGATTAAAGAGAGATTGCCCGATTAGGAGGCATCTGATGGTCATCATGGTGGTCGATGGAGCTGAAGAAGAAGAAATCACACATGTTTGCCCAATTACATGTGTTGAACTATTATATGGGAATTTTAATTGCCTTGAGGGAAGGCAAAATTGGGACACTCTAAACACCCGATCATGTGGACAATTTGAGGTGGAGAGTGAAATTTGATGAAGACCAATCTTGACGAATCTGAGCACTGGTAGTCTCGCCAGATGTTGAGAAATCAGGTAAAAAACAAGGATACCCCAGATCACTTGTAAAGGAAAGCCGCGACAAAGCTAGCAAATGGTTGTATATACGAAAAGACAGTACGATGGATAGATATGGCCTAAGAAGTTCTGGCTAGGAGATTGGGTTTTAAGCGGGACCATTGTGACCCCTCCAATCTTTCCTGGGAACTTGCTTAGTGGAAGGATTATCCATACGGTACTATTTTCGTATATGTGACAGTTTGTTATGAAACTGTTGAAGACTAGCAGGATGACGGCATAAAGGAACAGTTGGGTTCTGTATGATCAAGGATCTGATGGAGTGGTGATTTCTCCAAGAAAGTTAGATTCGGTGACTGTAATTTCTCGAGGGGAGAATTAATGAAGACCCTGATAATGGTAGAGAAATACATCAAGGAAATGAAGATTGGCACCCTATTTTGACTTGGATAGATGTTGTGACAGGATGAGCTGCTGTCAAACATAAGCAAGGAATATGGAGAAATCTGGAGAATCAAAATTGCACGAGAGCACACGAAGATTGTGTAGGAGTACCCGGAGGATCCAACGAGGTACTGTAATGAGACAACAGGTGCAAGGAAAAGAAGAGTTCCCAGATGAAGCTCAGAGTAGAGACTGTATGAAAAAGTTGTACAACAAGAAGTCTCTTGTGCTCTTGATAAAGGCAACAAGCAAGGACATTTCCAATGCATGCAAGGATGGAAAGATGAGCTGTTGCAGATGCACCTAATTGAGGGGGTGCAAACGCCTGTGATAAAAGACGACCGCCTATGATGAAAGGCGAAGACACCAAAGAGAGTTGGTGTAGGTGGAGCTGTCAAGTGTAATGATGAAAGACATAGAAGCTCCAAACATAGAAATCGAGGTGGAGGATTGCGAGGAGTATACCGCAACTTTCTCTTTCTATGTGATCAGTGGCAATGAACTCAATTGTTGGGAATTCCGACCGGTGATGTACTGATATTTGCTCATAGGAGGCCAAGCACACTGACACAATATTTAACGTGGTTCGACAACACCGCCTACATCCACGGGAGAAGCCATTACATTATGTAGGGAGAGTACAAGATTTACAACAATAGAGGAGGAGGAATCATCCCCTCTTTGGCAACTCTCAACCTCACTCTATTTCTCTCATTTTGGTGCTGCAATGGCAGCTCACTCTCTCCTACATTTCTCACATATTTGGCTCTACTTCCTCTCTCTCATTTTGCTCTCTAACATATCCCTCTATTTATAGGCATTCATGGAGGCTATTCTTGGTTTGTTGTCAACATTTGTGGCTACCAACTCTAGCTCATTCAACAATGGTGGCCACCAACTCTAGCTCATTCAACAATGGTGGCTACCAATAGTCAATGGTAAATGGTTGGTGCCTTACATGAAATGGCAACCAACCTAACAATCACCCCCTTTGCCATTCATGTGGGGCAATTGTCCTCTTGCTTCTTCAACACAAGCTTGCATCTTGCAGCTCTTCCAAGCTTTCCATTCTGAGAGCATCTTTGACCAAGTTTATAGGTACTCGCCAAACCTTTCAATCATCAGAGTAACCAAAGCACATCTTTACACAAAAGGATCACTATAACCAGATGGTCTGCCACATCACATCTGAATAGTGTTAACGCTTGTCTCTGGAACAACATTCCCCTTCAACCATGCTCGGTCCGAAATGATTCATCAAGCCTCACATCAAGGCTTACAACACCCCCTCAAACGGATATTTCAAGTGCGACAGTCATTATCTGAGTATCTTAATATGATCACAAGCTCACCACTCTTCCAAGAGTCTACTCATCCAGGAGTTGCGCCTGCCCTCTGTTCCACCCTAGGAACCACGTCTTACTTCTCCATGAGTCTCTCACTCTTAGTCTCAAGAGTCTAGGTAGCTTTCCACCTTTAACTATGGGAGCAGCCCATAAAAGGTTGATCCATATCTGTCTTCATACTCTGAGTATTACAATGCCATTACCGAGCTCACCACCTTGACAAGAGTCAACTTGTTCCCGGAACCTGCGCATGCCCTCTGCTCCTTCATAGTAGTCGCGTCTTAATGCTCCACAAGTCATCCACTTATTGTCCAAGGCAAATGTCTTCTAGCTCATTGATCTTTAGCATGGGGGCAATATCCATGAAAGTCAATCCTGCATTTGTCTCTATACTCATCATAACCCTTTCATTTGCTATCCATCTGTCCACTCATACCTAGCCATCACATTGGCTCTGAGGCGTTCTGAACTGGGCTCCTTCCACAGCCCTCACACCTTCTCCTGAGGTGTCTCCGCTCGTCATCATGCGGCGGTCTGAACTTGGACTTATATAACGGTCCTCACACCTTCTCCTAAGGTGTCTCCGCCTGTTGTCATGAGACGGTCCAAACTTGGACTCATATCACAGTCCTCACACCTTCTCCTGAGGTGTCTCTGCCTGTCTTCATGAGACGGTCTGAAATTGGACTCATATCATGGCCCATACACCTTCTGTCTGAGGTGTCTTTGTTCGTCATAAAGCAGTCACATCCTCCTTCATCGGGGATGTCTCCAGTGACTAAGATTCTCTATCACCATGTGGACTTGGGAGAGTTCATTGCCACTGATCACATAGAAAGAGAAAGTTGTGGTATACTCCTCGCAATCCTCCACCTCGATTTCTATGTTTGGAGCTTCTATGTCTTTCATCATTACACTTGACAGCTCCACCTACACCAACTCTCTTTGGTGTCTTCGCCTTTCATCATAGGCGGTCGCCTTTTATCACAATCGTTTGCACCCCCTCAATTAGGTGCATCTGCAACAGCTCATCTTTCCATCCTTGCATGCATTGGAAAGGTCTTTACTTGTTGCCTTTATCAAGAGCACAAGAGACTTCTTGTTGTACAACTTTTTCATACAGTCTCTGCTCTGAGCTTCATCTGGGAACTCTTCTTTTCCTTGCACCTGTTGTCTCATTACAGTACCTCATTGGATCCTCCGGGTACTCCTACACAATCTTCGTGTGCTCTCGTGCAATTTTGATTCTCCAGATTTCTCCTTATTCCTTGCTTATGTTTGACAGCAGCTCATCCTGTCACAACATCTATCCAAGTCAAAATAGGGTGCCAATCTTCATTTCCTTGATGTATTTCTCTACCATTATCAGGGTCTTCATTAATTCTCCCCTCGAGAAATTACAGTCACCGAATCTAACTTCCTTGGAGAAATCACCACTCCATCAGATCTTTGATCATACGGAACCCAACTGTTCCTTTGTGCCGTCATCCTGCTAGTCTTCAACAGTTTCATAACAAACTGTCACATATACGAAAATAGTACCATATGGATAATCCTTCCAATAAGCAAGTTCCCAGGAAAGATTGGAGGGGTCACAACGGTCCCGCTTAAAACCCAATCTCCTAGCCAGAACTTCTTAGGTCATATCTATCCATCGTACTGTCTTTTCGTATATACAACCATTTGCTAGCTTTGTCGCGGCTTTCCTTTACAAGTGATCTGGGGTATCCTTGTTTTATACCTGATTTCTCAACATCTGGCGAGACTACCAGTGCTCAGATTCGTCAAGATTGGTCTTCATCAAATTTCACTCTCCACCTCAAATTGTCCACATGATCGGGTGTTTAGAGTATCCCAATTTTGCCTTCCCTCAAGGCAATTAAAATTCCCATATAATAGTTCAACACATGTAATTGGGCAAACATGTGTGATTTCTTCTTCTTCAACTCCATCGACCACCATGATGACCATCAGATGCCTCCTAATCGAGCAATCTCTCTTTAATAATTCATCACTGCCATTTCTGATCTTAATCTCAACGATCGGACCATACCATTGCATCCGGAACGATCAAATTAGCTGGAAACAAGTCTGAAATCGTCCAAATCGCACTTCAGACGGCTAAGATTTGATCAAAACAATTCTGGCCTGATAAACGGCCCAGATTCAATCTCAGAACCGGTTGCACGTAGACTCCGCCACACAGGATCAAAACCCAGTGAGCTGACGTGGCTGTGATGATGTGTCAGCCACGTAGGACATATAGGGTCAACCAAATCTGACATGGCAGTTGGACTGGTTAGAGTGCTGATGTGTCAGGTGACGTGTCTAATGACTGTACAGAAATGCTGACATGCCTAATGACGTGGTAGTTTGACTGGTCAGAGTGCTGATGTGTCAAGTGACGTGTTTGATGACTGTGCAGAACTGCTGACGTGGCTGATGACGTGGACAGACATCCCGCCGGAATGTGCGGCGGTTTTCAGCGTCCGATTTTGACGCGGTTTTCACCAGTGGCTTCGTCTCTTCCTCCTCTACACAATGGAATGGTCAAAACATAATTTTGACAACTTTCATTTTTGAGCAAAATCAAACACCACTTTAAACCGAAGGCTCTGATACCAATTGTTGGGAATTCCGACCGGTGATGTACTGATATTTGCTCATAGGAGGCCAAGCACACTAACACAATATTTAACGTGGTTCGGCAAAACCGCCTACATCCACGGGAGAAGCCATTACATTATGTAGGGAGAGTACAAGATTTACAACAATAGAGGAGGAGGAATCATCCTCTCTTTGAGCAACTCTCAACCTCACTCTATTTCTCTCCTTTTGTGATGCAATGGCAGCCCACTCTCTCCTACATTTCTCACTTCTTTGGCTCTACTTCCTCTCTCATTTTGCTCTCTAACATATGCCTCTATTTATAGGCATTCATGGAGGCTTTTCTTCAACAAAGGAGGCTACCAACTCTAGCTCTTCTTCAACAATGGTGGCTGCCAACCTTTGACATCTTGGATGAGTGCATATGGTTGGTGCAATAGTCAATGGTTGTTGCACATTAATGGCAACCAACCTAACATAGTGAAGATAATTCTACTACCACAGTTACAATCATGAAATGCATACTTTATTGTTTCCCAAGCGTTTACATTCCATATATCATCCAACACAATGACATACCTCCTTCTCCATAGATAATTTCTTAGAGCATCGATTAATTGCAAGTCAGTCATTGATTGCAAATTATCCGGAACAGGTTCGTTTGCTGTCACCAGAAACCCCTGCAGAGCAACTCGTAGGAGCTCCGTGGATGCAAACGATTTGGAAACTGTAACCCAAGAATGGGTATCAAAGCTTCTTCTGATGGGGTGGCTGTCATAGACTTTCTTTACGAGGGTTGTTTTTCCCAACCCACCCATTCCAACCACAGAGATACTGGAGAGTTTTTCTTCTCCTTCCACAAGCCACGAAACCAGTAGATGTTTTGGGTTCTCAATTCCCACGACATCAGCTTCATCTAAGTAAAGAGCAGCTAACCGGGGATCTTGCCATTTCTCTACGGTAGCACTGGAGGTTGATGGCATGTCTATCCTATTCAAAGAAAATGCATTTCTTCTCTCTGAAATGGCTTTCACCCTTGCTTTAATGCTTTGTAACTGGACTGCCAGCCTGTGCCGTGAACTTAATTTACGGATGGAACGATATGAATTGCGAAGATAATGGATAAAACCACTCCCGTGAGATGGAGCAAACCGGAGCATGAACTCTTCAAGAATGTCCTCAGCATCATAAGCCACATCTCTCACTTGTTTGACCCAGGCTCTCAGTCCTTGATCACTCTCACTCCTTTCTTCCGCATCCTGAAGGAAAGATTTCATGCTATACAAATCATCCTGTAGTTCAACGATTCCCCCTCTAACTCCTCCCAAGAACCGTGTTTCTTCTGCTACAAAGGAAGCCAGTTTCTCGAGCACCACCTGCACTTCGATCATGGCCATGGCTTCTTGCTCCAGAATCACCAATCCTGATCTCTTTTCTCTCGCCAAAAATTTGAAGAAAGGAAAAACAAAAACCCTTGATGCAGTTTCTATCACAGATGATTGCTACAAGGTTCCAAGCTTAATTAACAATTCCTTCTACTGATTCATTGTGCATGAAAGATAACATTTTTTTCATTTAAGAAAATTATCATGTGGACCATATGGCCCTGGGCAAATTAAGGCCTCACATATAGGCAGCTATAGCATGGGATAGCCAGTGGCATAATTTGTCATTTTTATAAGTTAGGGGGCTGATATGATATTTAAAAAATGATGACTTTTTTATTATTTTAAATCTTAAGACTACTATCTAACTAAAAATTCCTTCTGCTGATTCATTGTTCATGTGATAATGTTCTTGGCATGTGTCCAACAAGACATGTCAAATTGCAATAGGATAACATGTGATCAAATTCACCCCGTCATTCTTGTGTTCTCACGTGGGCAGGAAGCTACCTAAACCTCTGATACATCTGATTTACTCCTGGTTTTATAAATTAGAAAGTGTAAATTGTAAAACCCAACTAATAAGATATCTACATGCATGTTATCAGTAAGTGTAAATTGTAGATTAATATTTTTCACCAGTAAGTTATCCTAGTGCTTGCTTGGACTTGCTCAACATGCAGATTAAAAAATGAAGTTTCACCAATCTGTCATCAGAGTCTGTAAATGTTACAGATAATTTAAGTTTGTTTACCAAATTTTTCAAGAACATGTTTGTCTTTAATAGTAGATGAGTAGTGTACTGAAAATAAATATTATTTTTGGTATGTAAGAAGAAATATTACATATTTTCATCATATTACATAGATTGGATATAGAGTGTATCCTCTGTTGGGGTCAGTTTACACCTCAGGTCTAAAACAATAGCACTCAGGAATTAAAAAAGAGGAGGGATCGCTAGGGATACAAGATTTGTAACCAAAATATGACCTGACATGTTGAGGAAACAGAAGGGAGGTGTTTTTTCAAACACAAGGCAGATTTTTTTTTCCTTCCTTTTGGTCATTAAATTTTTAAAAGGGGCTTTGATTTGATTCCTACAAGTTGCTGGCAAATCTTCAGCGTTTCGAAAGGCAGCCTCATGAACAAAAGAAAGACATTTGTTGCTACCCTGTTCCTATTAGAAACAGAGATTCAAGAAGCTATGCTACGTCCTGGCAGAAGAGTTCCAACGAAATCTACTGTAAGTTCCCAAGACACTCTTTTTCCAGAAAATCATTCCTCTGCTTCGCATAAAGTGATCCATGAATCTGTAGAAGAGGAACCTGTATGGTTAGGACATTGTCTTGTTGGGTCAATTAAAGACGGTGTGAATCAACGTGGGCCTGGTTTCACTATGCAATAGAGGCAATGAAGATAAAGCAGGAAGAGGAAAAGAAGCCTCAATTGCTCAACATGGCAAATTCAGTTGAAGTGACTCGACTCAAAGAAACCAAATTCAGTTGTTTATATTTGCTTTGGAAGCATGGCAAACTTCACTGCCTCTCAGCTTAAGGAGATTGCAGCAGGTCTCGAGGCTTCCGGGCATCAATTTATCTGGGTAGTTAGAAGAAGCAAAAAGGGTCAAAAAGACAAGGAAGATTGTTTACCTGAAGGATTCAAGGGAAGAATGGAAGGCAAAGGCCTAATTATTAGAGGATGGGCACTCCAAGTTTTTGTTGTGCATACTGGATCGAAAACAAACACAAATAAAACACAAACAATAAATTTGCGTGGTTCCCTGAAATTGGGTATGTCCACGGAGGCAGCAAATTGTATATTATAAAAGGAATGATACAAATACTCAACTCAACCTAGTACAATCCCATAAAATCCGGTGTTTCACTCTTATACTCAGTATTTCTCTCAAACCTGCATTTTCTCACTCTCACAGTTGCACTCACCACACTTCCACTACACTTTTGCTCTCACCACTTACACTACACTTATACCATACATTGCTCTCTCTTTATCTCTATTTATAGGAGAGCTTTTGTAGCTTGGTTGAGAGTGGTTGAGGGTAGTTGATAGTGGTTGAATAGTAGTTGGAAGTGGTTGATGGTGGTTGTTAAAGGAGAAGGTGGTTGAGAAAAATGTTGACAAAAATGTTATGTTGACAATTTGCTACAAATCTCCACCTTGGCAAGATTTTTCCATCCAATCCTTGTGATCAATCAATGTTGTCTCTAATGCGCCATATGGCGCTGCACCCTGAAGGTGCTCAACACCGAGAGATATTGACCAAGTCCAAACAATGTTGGAACTTGATCCCTGAGACACATTTTGTGAGCATGTCAGCTGGATTATCTGCGGTACCAATCTTCTGTAGTAGAATATCCCCTTCATCCATAATTTCTCGAACAAAATGAAATCGAACATCGATGTGCTTGGTACGGGAATGATGAACCTGATTCTTTGCAAGACAAATAGCACTTTGACTATCACAATAGACATTCACGTGCTCTTGAACAATTCCCAAATCTTCAATCAACCCATATAACCAAATAGCTTCCTTGAAAGCTTCTGTTACTGCCATGTACTCTGCCTCAGTTGTTGACAAAGCTACTGTTGATTGTAAAGTTGACCTCCAACTTACAGGCCCTTTAGCAAGTATAAACACATAGCCTGTTGTGGAACGACGCTTGTCTAAGTCACCAGCATAGTTCAAATCCACATAACCAACTAAATTTTGTTCGAGTCTATCATCCCTCTCAAATTTCAAACCAATATCAGTTGTGCCATGAATGTACCATAGAATCCACTTAACTGCCTGCTAGTGACCCTTTCCTGGATCATGCATTTACTTGCTCACCATACTGACTACATATGAAATATCTGGTCTCGTACAAACCATTGAATACATTAATGCACCAACTGCATTTGCATACGGAATTTGAACCATATGCTTTCGCTCTTCCTCTATGTGTGGAGACATTGAAGCACTTAGCTTAAAATGAGGAGTTAGAGCTGTACTTACAGGTTTGGTCTTACCATTTACCCCAAATCTCTTTAGAATTTTCTTTAAGTATTGGGTCTGTGTCAAACAGATTGTGCCTTTTCTTCTATCTCTCTAAATCTCCATGCCAAGAATCTTCTTAGCTTCTCCAAGGTCCTTCATTTCAAACTCAGTTCTTAGTTGAGCTTTCAGTCTATCAATCTCCACTTTTCTCTTTGATGCAATCAACATATCATCCACATATAAGAGCAAATAGATGAAAGAACCATCAAGAAGTTTGCAAAAATATACACAATGATCAAACTGACTCCGTGTGTATCCATGTTCTATCATGAACTTGTCAAATCGCTTATACCACTGGTAAGGAGATTGTTTCAATCCATACAGTGACTTCTTTAGTTTACAAGCCCAATTCTCTTTTCCAGTGACTTTGAAACCATCTGGCTGAGACATGTAAATTTCCTCTTCTAAATCTCCATGTAGAAAGGTAGTTTTCACATCAAGTTGGGCTAACTCCAAATCAAACTGTGCAACCAAGGCTAGCAAAATACGAATTGATGAATGCTTAACAACTGGAGAGAATACCTCATTATAATCTATCCCCTCCTTCTGAGCATAGCCTTTTGCTACTAATCTTGCTTTGAAACGGATGTTGTCTTTTCCTGGATTACCTTCCTTCTTAGCATATACCCACTTGCAACCAATTGTCTTCTTTTCCTTAGGGAGTTGTACCAAATCCCAAGTCTGATTCTTGTGGAGAGATTTCATCTCTTCATCTATTGTCTTTTTCCATTTTGCACTTTCTACACTCTATACTACTTCTTTGTAGGTGTAGGGGATTCCATCATCAATCACCGGAAGTGTATAAGCCACCATGTTACAATACTGAGCAGGTTTCTTAATAACTCTTTTCGGTTTACTTGTTGCAATGGATTCTTATTGTGTGGTTGCTGAAGTTGTTGCATCCTCTTCATCTGAATCTCCTTCAGTAGAGATTATCTGAACAGTCTTTATAGGAATGATTGAAGTCTCTAACTCCACCTGTTGTGCATCACCAGACTGTTTTTCCTTCTCCTGTGATTTCTCTTGCTGTAACATGCTAGACTCATCAAAAGTGACATCTCTACTCAAAATCACTTTCTTTGATTCAGAACACCAGAGTCTGTAACCTTTTACTCCTCCACTAAAGCTCAAAAACATGATAATATGCTAAGTAACCAAATATACATATAGAGTCATAATCATTTGCAGGAGAGCTTGACCATACCTCCAAAGGGGTTCTTCCATTTAATGCTGCTGAAGGTAACCGGTTAACAATATGACGAGCATAGCTTAATGCCTCGCCCCAGAACATTTTGCTTAGTCCTGAATGTGATAGCATACATCGGACTTTCTCTACCAATGTGCGATTCATGTGTTCTGCTACTCCATTTTGTTGTGGTGTTTTGTGCACAGTAAAATGTCACTTGATCCCTTCATCTTGGCAAACTTTAAAGAAAAGATTTGAAGTGTACTCACCACCATTATCTGACCGAAGAGTCTTAACTCTCCTTCCCGTTTGAGTCTCCACCATTTTCTTCCATTTCAGAAAGATATCAAGGACCTCATCCTTGTGTTTCATCATGTGCACCCATACTCTTCTTAAGAAATCATCAATAAAAGTAACAAACCAACGATTACCTCTAAGAGATTCATTCTTTAAAGGTCTCCATACGTCTGTGTGAACATAATAAAAAATCCTTTTTGTATTGTGTACTGCAATGCCAAACTTGACTCTTGTCTGTTTTCCAAGAACACAATGCTCACAGAACCCATGCTTCCCAGTCTTTGCGCCTTTTAATAGACCTTGCTTCACCAATCCTTGCAAAGCCTTTTCACCAGCATGCCCTAAGCGCATGTGCCAAAGTCTGGAATTATTTGCTTCATTATCTTCTATGCTTTTGGAAACAGTTGTTGTACCAGTAATAATAGATCCATCCAGGAAATATAAATTTTCTTTCCTCGTGCCTCTTAAGACAACTAATGCACCACGGATTGCTCTTAGGACTCCACCATACATGATAATCTTATAACCATTGGATTCTAGGACTCCAAGTGAGAAGAGATTTTTCTTCAAGTCAGGTATATACCGTACCTCTGTTAGTGTCTTGACTACCCCATTATGCATCTTCAGATGGATAGTCCCAATCCCTTTGATCTCACAAACATCATCATTACCCATCAACACAACTCCTCCATCGAACTCCTCGAGTCTTGAGAATAAGTGCTTGTTAGGGTACATGTGATAAGAACATGCAGAATCAAGAATCCATTCACCAGAATGGTTTTCTGGTGATGAGACCATAAATGCAGAGTCTCGTTCATCCTTATCTCGTGCAACATTCACAGTTGGTTCATCTTTTTCCTTATTGCCCTTGATCGAACAATCTTTCTTCTAGTGCCCCCTTTTTTGACAAAAGGCACACTCATCTTTTACAAGATATCATCTGTTTAATGATTCTCCTCTGGATTTTGAGCGAGATCTCCCTCGCCCTTGAAATCTTTTGGGGTTTGTTCTACCTCTAACTATCAATGCTTCTGACGTTGACTCCTTGTGAACAATCTGATCCTTTTTTCGGTACTCATTGTTCACCAAAGCATTGGACACATCAATGAATTTAATCTTTTTTTTACCATACAGTAAAGTGGTGATGAGATGTTCATATGTGTCAGGCAGTGAATTCAATAACAGTAGATCTTTATCTTCATCATCAATTTCCACATCTAAATTCTTCAAATCAGCTATCATTTTATTGAAATCATTCAGATGCTCGTTCATAGAAGTACCTTTCTTATGCTGAAAATGGAAGATCCTTTTCTTCAAGTAAAGACGATTCTATATACTCTTCTTCATAAACTTGTCCTCCAGTGCTTGCCAAAATTCCTTTACAGAGTTTTGTTCTGAAAAGGCGTACTTCTGATCCTTTACAAGACAAAGTCGAATGGAACTGCAAGCTAACTGATTTATCCTTTCCTATCTTTTATCATCTAAATCCTCCGATTTATCTTCTAGAGTGAAATCCAAATTCATTTGGACAAGCATATCCATGACTTCACATTTCCACATGCCAAAATTACCTTTCCCATCAAACTTCTCCACCTCAAATTTGGTACTCGATGCTGGGATATATTGTGGAGGTATACTAGCATTTCCCACTAATCTTTCTTCTGGAATATCAGCCATTAGGACGTCTTTGGATTACAAATAGGCTCCCAAAATTGTTCAAACATGCATTTTTATGCTCAAAAGAGCCAAAATAGTAACTTCGGTGTGCTGTTTCACAAAACGAACACCACGATTGCGTCCGAAATGGTTGAAAATGCTAGGAACCAACTTGACTCGGCCTAAAACCTGTCAAAAAATCATTAAGTTGGCCAAAAAACCAATCTAACCGAGTTAACTCAGGGAAGGAATATTCTGTCTCTGATGAAGAATATTCTGTCACGGAATATTCTCTTACTGTCAACAGAATATTCTTATTCTGTCAAGAGAATATTCTATCACTGTTAGATGATGTGTCTGATGACATGGCAATATGGACCCTCTGTTGATGACGTGGATGGTGACTTAGTGCCAACGTGTCGGATGACGTGGTTGTCTTCTCAGGTGAGATTTCCGGCACTGTCTGGTTTTTCCGGCAAATTTCCTGCAAAACTTCGGCGAGCTCTACAGGGCTCGTTTCAACTCCGATTTTGATGATCTTTATATCGCCAAACTCGTATCGACGAGAGGAACCTCCGCAGGTGGTCAAAATCAAGATTTGAGAACTTTGAAAATTCTGCAACTTTGAACAGAGAACTAAAAAACGTGTTTTTTCAGTGTTCAAGCTTCCCTGATACTCTAATACCAATTTGTTGCGCATACTGGACCGAAAGCAAACACAAATAAAACACAAACAATAAATTTACGTGGTTCTCTGAAATTGGGTACGTCCACAGAGGCAACAGATTGTATATTATAGAAGGAATGATACAAACACTCAACTCAACCCAATACAATCCCACAAAACCCGGTGGTTCACTCTTACACTCAGTGTTTCTCTCAAATCTGCATTTTCTCACTCTCACAATTGCACTCACCACACTTGCACTACACTTTTGCTCTCACCACTTACACTACACTTATACCATACATTGCTCTCTCTTTATCTCCATTTATAGGAGAGCTTTTGTAGCTTGGTTGAGAGTGGTTGAGGGTGGTTGATGGTGGTTGAATGGTAGTTGGAAGTGGTTGATGGTGGTTGTTAAAGGAAAGGGTGGTTGATGGTGGGTGAAAAAAATGTTGACAAAAATGTTATGTTGACAATTTGCTACAGTTTTGATTCTTGATCATGAAGCAATAGGTGCATTTGTGACTCGTTGAGGATGGTGACTATGTTTTGTTGAGCAATTCCATAATGAAAAGTTGGTGACCAATGTTTTAAAAACTGGAGTTGGTGTTCGAGTTAGGGAATGGCTTGCAGTGCATGGAGATCATGTTGAAAGTGATGTTGTAGAGAAGCAGAGGAAATAAGGAGCAGAACAAAGAAGCTAGAAGAAAAGACCAGGAATGCTGTTGAAGAAGGTGGATCTTCTTGCTCCGATTTCAGTGCTTTGATTGAATAGCTGAGGTGGGGTCGCCCTTGAAACAAATGCAGATATAAGTGTTGTCACACATGCATAGAATATCTTGTTTGTACTTAGTAGTGATTTTGGCAATTTACAGTATTATCATTCCCTTTATACAACTTAATCAAGTCCTCTCTCCTCGAAAAAAAAAAATCAATTGCGAGAATGAGGGTTGAATACAGACGCAGGTCACTTTTAGACAGGTCTTGAGAGTTGAAAGAGTAATCATGCAAATCAGTTCCCTTCCTAATGGATCAGAAATGAGTAGTCCAGCTTATATTTTTAGCCCAAATAACTAATCAAATAAAAAGGTTGAGCTTAGAGACAGTACACTATAAAGCATTCAATAGCTAGACATACAGGACAAACAATCGTTTCCCCAGTAACAAATTCATCTTCTGAAGTTGGAGAACTTGCGAAAACTAGCCACCACAAAATAATTGCAAGAATCTATGCAATTTTTAATGAAGTAAAACCACCTGCGTCGTAAATATAAACTGATGGACATATACCAAAACTGATATAGAAAAACTCCATGTTTATTTATGAAACCATCATCTTCTTATTCATCATTATCCATTGCCTGCCATGGTGATTCTTTTTCATTACAATTGTTTCGCAATGAAGATCCACACAATAAAGGATTTCTTTCGTAACTGCTTTTATCAAAGGTCCCAAACTAATACTTTTTCCTGAGAGTCTTACCTGACAAGTTATTCTGTGCTACACTAAAAACTATCATTATAGTAATTTCAGTAAGTTGCCGAGAGATGACATCATTCATTCAAGTCGTTGTAAGAAAGATCCAAACTCTCAATCTGCTTCAAATTTGAGAACATTGCAGGTATAGATCGAGCGAGATTGTAGTATGATAAAATTTCCATTGTTTTTTTTAATAAATATTAAACCATTATTTCTTTAAACAAATATGAAAAGAGAGCGCAGAATCTAAAATTCATGAATTTCTTAAAACCTCATTGCCCTTGTAAACCATGAGAACATCTTTATGATTTGTACAATCGCAGCATCTCTAGACTTCTTGCTCCTTGGTTTCAGTTCTTCTATATTGGCTTTCTTCTTCTCACAGTGACACTGAATATAGCCTTCTTCATGATAATACAACATTTTTTATCACTATAATCCACTGTAGGTCTAAAATTTGATATAGAGTTACTCTTACCAAAATTATTTTTTTTATATTATTTTTCTAACACGAAAATCATAAATTTTGCTTATGAAAGAAACCCATTACAATTAATGTCGTAATAGAATTGACATTATTTTCTGCTTCTGAAATCTTATCATTATCATTTTTTTACCCTTCCAACCTAGCTACTTCCACATCTCTCCCATTGATAAATCAGTTTTTTTACCCCTTCCACCCTCCATAAAGTTACCATTTAACTCCACTTTCGAGATTAAATCTTAAAACTTCTTTAGATTAATTTTTTCGTACCATTTAAATTGTTATAAACACAAGTAAAAGAGGTGAAAAACTCCTTTACCCACGTATCAAGCATACCCTAATACATAACACTAGTTAAACCTTGACTTAACATTTCAAGTTAATGGCTAGTATTTTGCAAAATGAGAAATAATATATGAGTAGTATACTGAAAATAAATATATATTATATGTGGAGCAATAAATAGAGGATAAGACCCATTAATTTGGATTTTGAATATAAGTATATGCATTGAGTTGCATATTAATTTGAAAGTTATTTGGATTTGGCTAGAGAATATCAAAATTACATCAAACCAAAACTTTGCTCCAGGCATGGATTTTGACTTTTAAGAGTTGAACCATTGGGTAGAGACAGCGTTGGATTTAATAACTATAGTTGACAACCTAATTGCAAAAAAAAAACAAACAAATATTTGATAGAGAAACTTTTTTAGGAAAATAAATATTTTACTTTGTTAATTTTATTTTCTTATTCATTATCATGATGCTTTTATAGTTTTTTCCCCTCATTATTATTAGGTTTTTGTAGTTTATTTTCTATATAAAGATTTATAATAACTTTTTGAAAAATAGAAATAAAGCAAAACAAAATTAAATATTTTAAAAATATTTCTATATTTATAATATTCTTATTTCTTATAATTTTAACTTATAATAAACATCCAGAGACCTAGTTTGAAAAGCATTTGAATATAAGGACTTTAAATGCTTTGGGCCATGGGTTGAGACTTGAGAGGTGATTGGTTTCTTAACATGCAATAACCACTATAAGAGGCTGATTTTATTAGAGTTGATAGGGCACAAATATATATAATAATGTGCTCTGGTTAATACAATAATAATAATGATAATGATTAGGGTAATCTATTCTTTTATTCGGCTTTCTAACCTTCTTAGAATTGCATCAATTAAGAAGCATTAATGGCCGCAAAGAAGGTTACTAGAGACCATGAAGAAGCTGTCGATTTTGTAAGGAAGGTGCAGAAGCGCATCAACAAGGAGGCTTACAAAGGCTTTTTGATGACTTTATGTGCATACAGAAACAAGTGCAAGGAAGTGGCTGTTGTGTATAGAGACGTGGTTGAGCTATTTGCCCTGATTTGTTGGAGGGGTTTCACATATTTTTGCCAACTTTTGAGGTCATAACTGATCTAGAAAGCAAATTGCAGATTTCATAAATATAAACAAACTTGACTTGTGATCAAATTGAGTGATTAATTGGTTTTATATATAGTATTTCTCTTTGAACTAATATCGTACAGTGTGTTCGCTCGCTATAGTTCTGCGTGTTAACTTAAGGTTGTAAAGCTAAGACGATATCAAAGGTGCAACATATCGTTTTTTTTAATTAATATTAATATTCGAGTAAGTTTGTGTCTATCTCAATTAATTTCATGAAACTTGAAATTAATGGTCATATAAATTATTAATGATCTTGAAATTTATGAGACTTAAATTAATAATTTTTAAAAAATAAATTTATAATTTGATCAATTAAGTTATATCCAGGGTTATAACATAGTGTTTTATATTTATTAATGAAGCGGGACAAGAATAAATTTGTTGAGGACTGTACATGGCTTCGTTTGATTTGGGGAGTGCCCCGCGAACTCTGTAGATGCACACATCACTCTCTTGTTCATATTTCAAAGCTACTCTAACATGACGGGGTACTTTTCCATGCTTAACAAATTGTTGTGCATTGTATGAATTTCCATAAATATCTTGATGAAACAATGCTTCAGAATGAATTTCAGTATTATCTGCAAGGTAGTCTGCGGCTGCAGAATATAATATGGTGAATGAATTTCAGCATTATCTCCAAAGTAGTCTCCT